>NC_065919.1:31264937-31564937 GCF_024586455.1 Bactrocera neohumeralis | reverse complement strand
TCGTGTTATTTTACCGGATCATATTTTATGCATTGATCGCGATGGACGGCACGAAGTCGCAACAAATACGTTTTAGTTTACTTTTTAATAAAATTTCATGTGCATGCACATGTACCTCTGTGTGAGTAAATATATGGAGACATGACAGGGCCATGTAGTGGAACTTAAGTGCAGTGGCTTAGCGGTGATGAATAGCTAGTGAGCAATTTGCGATGGTATACTTTCGTCTGTGGTATAAATGTTCGTATCGTGGGCTATGGATATAACTTGCTTGCCTATCGATCCAGTGGACACGCAAAGCATTCGTTAAAAACGCTTTTCTGCAATTAATTTGGAGCCTTAAACATATTTGTATCAGTTAATGCATATGCACACATATACATCTATACTCATTGTTCAGACTTAGTCAAATGCCTTTTAATCAGTAATTTCGAAGAATCATAAACAATCTACAAAAAGTGGCAATTTAATTATGGATGAGAGAATCAATTAAACTAAATTCTATATATTTACTTGACCTGAGACATATTTGAGTTATTTTCAACAACCATAATACATATTTCTTATTCCCTGAAAAGGTATATTAATTTTACCACGAAGTTTGTACCCCAAAAAGAGTCTTCGAAGACCCTATATTACATATGTACATAAGTAATCGGCATGACGAGCTGAGTCGATTTAGCTACGTTCGTATGTCTGTATTTATGTGAACTAGTCCTACAGTTATTGAGATATCAATCTGAAATCTTCACCCGTCCTTTCCTTCCTAAGAAGCTGCTCATTCGCCGGAAACACTGATATCGTACCACTATAGCATATAGCTGCCATACAAACTAACCGATTAAAATCAAGTTCTTGTAAGTATGTATTTGTGCTCTGGTACAACCAAAGGTTTTTACAACTTGATACTGCTATGTATTTTAAAAACAGTTCCATGACCTAAGGAAAATAAAACTTCGAACAGGTTCGCCTTATTATGTGGTTTGCTAAAGTAATAAAAATTTACCGACACATTTTTGATATTTTTTTTGATAATATCAATAAGAAGAACATTGAAGTAAGAATTAAGTCAAGTGGCTGTCCTTCCTAATTCAGTAACAAATTAATGTATAATTATATACGGCAGCTAAAATTATTGAACTTTATGTGAAGCATGCTTAGAGCTGATCACTTGATCGAGAAAAGATGTTCGTCGGGAATGCGATCAGGACCTTTTCAAGTGGTTGCGAACACCAATTATGTTATTATTGAGTTGTTTGCATTGGTCTTTATCTATTTAATATATTTGAATTCAAAGCTTTTAAGGCCGTTGCTAGTTATTTTATTAAAATATTTATAATTCCAAATTTGAAACTCTAAATAATTAATTATGGTTTAAATTTTTAAAATATTTTTTGGTAAGATAATTATAATTACTGAAATAATTTTTGGATATTTCTGCGTTATTCTAGTGGTATGGTTGCGATATATCCAGGCAACCATTAGCTTCGAAGTGCTTTGTGCACAAATAACTTTTGTTGGGTTCGGCTCATCTTGAAATACCCATGCAGCCGACTGATCTTTACTTTGGAGGGCATAGGCGTAAATCCACTTTTTATCATCTCTTGCAATTTCACAGACGTGTTTCGAAGCATAGCCATCGAATGGTTTTAAAATTTGTTCCGACCAATCGACAAGAGCCTTTTTTTGAGCAATCGACAAATTGTTGGGGATCCAAAGTGAACAAAGTTTTTTACAATCAAATGTTATTGAAATATTGAAAGAATGCTGTGAGACCAGCCATGCCTATACCTATAGTTGTCTCTATCTCACAACACATCATTAATAAATAACATTACGATCTGACAATATTAGTATGTGCACAGCATCAATAGTTTCCGGAACACTAACTAATTTTGGACGACCTTCCTGAAATTCGTCTTGGAATGATGTACGACTTCGATCGAAATCACCATACCATCGATAAACATTGGGGCTTCAGCGTCAAAAATTTAATTAATTTCTTAAATTTTTTGTGGAGAAGAATATCTTAAGTTACTGTAAACAACACAAAAAGCGCTCGTATGTCAAAACGCTCTGAGTATGCATACCATCAAAAATGTCACACTTCAAGAATGTGAGTTTCCAGTTTGCAGCACTTCTTCCTCTTCTTTATTGACGTAGATACTAGTGTTGGCAAATCCCGGAATATAAAAGGCAACCTACGTAGTGAGTATATGTATTTAATCGGGAAATTAATTTTTTCAAAGAAAACGAAAAGTTCAAATAGAGGAATTGCATGTTATTGAACTTTATACATACATATATGAGCACATAGTTACATCCGAACATGTGTTTCTATGAAAATGTATGCCATGGTACTTACATTCCTATGCTTGACTATAAACGTGATAATTTTCCAGGTGATATTCGTAGAGTCCCCTGCCATATGTTTCTTGTTACTTACAATCCAATAATCATATACCATCAAGTCGTACATAATACAAGCCACCACCACCTTAGGCAGCGCTGCTGCTACTTAGTGAAGTGGTTTTACCATAACCACCACCAAACGTAACGTCTTTAAGACGCTCTGGGAAATTATCGACGGTATTCCAGCACCAACAAAGAACGCACCG
The DNA here is from genome assembly GCF_024586455.1 of Bactrocera neohumeralis. Classification (NCBI taxonomy): domain Eukaryota; kingdom Metazoa; phylum Arthropoda; class Insecta; order Diptera; family Tephritidae; genus Bactrocera; species Bactrocera neohumeralis. The sequence goes on along the minus strand of NC_065919.1, from coordinate 31,562,319 downwards.
AAGTTTTTGACTTTTAGCCGTTACAAGTCACTCAGCGGAACAGTAAGGCACCACTAATGATTATTATCGTGAATTTAGTGCGACAGATCTTTGTAACGAACATTTCCAACACAATTGTTTCAACGCTCGCTTTCTCGAGTGCATTCCTCGGCCATTTATGTATGTACATATATGAGCCTCAAGAACTTTTAGTGGTTTAAAATTCATTTTGATTATAATATTTAATATTATACCACAGTGAAAATCACATTGTTTTTTGGCTATGATAGCAGATAGAAGTATATAAAACCAAAGCCAAAACCTGCCATAATTGCCATACATACATACATGCATATGTATTTTTCATATTGCTTTGACATGTGTTACTCAACAAAGTGCAATATAACATTGAGGAAGAGGGAGAGTGCCATCAGCGCAATGTTCAGAACGGTTGTACCACAAGCCTCCTCCACACTTACTATGTACATATGTGTGTATGTACATATGTAGGTACACACACGTGCAGTGAACTGGGTGTTTAAAGCGGAAGACAGGTTATGTGCCAGCTGATTCCATATAAAAAAATGTTATTCATGAGTGTATGTATGTGTTTTCCTTTGCATTTTTCATATAAGGAACTCTATGGTGATTGGCGTTCGGGTCCAGTAACTTTAAATTCCGTTAACATTATTTAGATCGTGACCTGACACTCGAAGAATTTAAGTGTTATTAATAACTATACTCTTACAACATGTTGCTACAGAGTATAGTAGTTTTGTTCACCTAACTGTTGTTTGTATCACCTAAAACTAATCGATAAAGGTATATGATTATATATACATATGTATGTATATGTAGATAATCAGGATGATAAGACGAGTGGAATTCCGGGTGACTATCCATCCGTCCATCCGTCTGTCTTTGCAAGATGTAACTTAAGTAAAAATTGAGATACACGTTTTGACAAAAAAGTGAGGATGAGTTCGTAAATTTTACCTCCGAGATGGTATGACAGGGCGTTAAAGGAGCCGTGGACGATGAGCGTGGCAACACCCTCTTTTAGGGGTCGAGAACCTCCGACCAACGACCGATTTTAAACAAATTTTTCCTTTGTAACGCTGCAAAAATGGGCGAAATCGGACTACAACCACACCCACTTCTCATATAATACCATTTTATATTCCAAAACTTTGCACGAATAGTGTATTGAGGTGTGCCACCTTGTGACTAAAAATTGCTCAAAATTAACCAAAACTGTTTAAGTCACTAGGTACTGAATATTTGGACTCAGCGCTTATAATTGAATTTTACAGAAAATGTCGGTCTATGTGAGAGATATATAATTGAGAATCAGGGACAATCCTTCTATGACAATGATATGTCTGTATGTCAAAAATAGGTTGAATTGGACCAATACTTTCCTTATCTCCCATATATCTAATATAAAGATTTTCGAACTTCCGGGTGGCTTTATATCGCATATATCGGCCAATATGTGAGTTATCTTAATAAAATGAGAAAGCGTGTTAACGGTGCATCTTTATTCATAAAAAAATAAAATCGGGTGAAAACTCGCCCTAGGCCCATACAGCTAACCAGCCTTATGTACCTGAAGCTGATTCCCTGACTTTAATAAGTTGCATGAGTATGAAATGCTCAGTTATACCTGAACTCAGCTCTTCGTTACTTGTTTTTCATTAAATTTATTTTATTTCTGGGGCGTATTTGAATGGAATAGTTGTGACTAAAAGTAATTGAGATTTTCCCTATATTACAGGTAACTTATAGATAGTACATATATATGTGTATATATGTGTAATTTGCTTGAACTTACATATAGTACATATGTGTGCAAAATATACGCAAGGCATATACTACAGTTTTGGCATCTAGCCCCAAAAGCCAAAGCTTTTCAACAAATACATTAGGATTCGCGAGGATTAAAAAAAAACGAGTTTTTCTTTATGTTGTAAAATTTCCCAGACCATTTGTCGTGCAAGCATCCTACTTAACACAAGCTGAGTTTGAGATCAAAAGCCACAAGGGCGTAGAAATATACAATAGAACACTTAGAGCATAATACCTTTTATTAATACCTATACGATTGTTCATAATTGTCTTTAAATTTCAACTTTATCGCAAACTTTTGTCATCACTGGTCTCCAACTTTCCTTCTTAGGATATTATACGAGCAACTTCTGGCTTCGACGTCTTACTCTTAACGGCACTAGCCATTATTACTTCATGATATTTTCTAACTCCAAGGATTTGTTAATAAATATGTATGTATGTATGTATGTGTCAACCCATATGTGTATTTGTTGCTGGCAGGTTATTGCCGATGTAATATTAGCCAAATGCAAACTGGTGTAACTTTTCTCATAAACATAAAAGTCTTTTGCATTGTTTGTGGCAAATTGGTAATTGCAAATCTTCATAGCGGAAATTTTCTACTGCCGGCTCGACTTGAATCTGCAAGTAAGAGGATACAAAGTGCCTTATTATACTAGCAGTCTGTTTCGCCTTTATCCAACTATTAACATATTAAGGATGTTAAATTATATAGAAACGCTTGCCAAGAATTGTTATATTTACAAATACAACTACCAGAAATACAAAGTTTCATATTTGGATAGGAACAAGAGTATTACAGGTATAACAAAGAAAAAAATATGCGAATGAAACTGTAATAAAGGCTTACACTGTTTTACGTGTTATCTTACGAGAATAAACTCTTATTATTAAGAGTAGTTTTTATATCCTAAACAGGGTATATTAATTTTTCCACGAAGTTTGTAACCCCAGAGAGAATCATCGAAGGCCCATTAATATATACATAAATATACATACATAAGTGATCGGCATGATGAGCTGAGTCGATTTAGCTACGTCCAATATGATCTGCAATTTTGCACATAAAAACCTTTTATTTGTCGAAACCGCCGATATCCGACTGTTATAGCAGATTCCCCCTGCGGGTACGGGGGGACCCCTCCGGGTTCGAGGGGAAACCGAATATTTTTGAAATATCGATCTGCAATTTTGCACACTTTTCTTCCTAAAAACCTTTTTATTTGTCGAAACCGCCGATATCCGACTGTTATAGCAGATAGCTGCCATACAAACTGGCGATCGGAATCAAGTTTTTTAGCTCCGGTGCACCCGAAGATAACGTGTTTTCTTGTCTTCTTCTAATTTTAAGATTAACACGTATGATCCGAAATCCTAACTGAGGTTCGGAATTCAAAATAACGTTCTTTGATGGAAGCATGAATCATTTAAAAAAATATAATTAAAATTTCCAACACATTTTGAGAAATATTGAATACAAGTATCTTTCAAATTGAAAAAATGTAGTCATTGTAAAACTGAGTGCGATATACATACCTTATTTATAAACAAATAGCTCGTTCGGCACCTGAGGTGATCTCCACCCTCTGTCATCGACAACTAGCTACTGTCCAAATAACAAGAACAACAAGCATTCGTAAATACGTGTTCTTCTCTACCTATGGAAGTGCAAACAAATATGCCACATGCCACTAACTTTATGAAACTCTCTAACGCCTCCTTTACCCTCCACTTCCGCCAGCGAGGAAGCAGCTTGCGCCAAAGTCGTTTTACTGCAGGCCGAAATCATTCTTATGCGCACAATGCTGGTAGATGACACATAATGAGTACACACCGGTATATTTTAGCTTAGGTTGGTAAACATGCCACCGTCACGACGTATTGCGCTTGTGCTCGTACATTAACTCCAGGTGTGCAATCGTCGCGGCACGCACCACGATCGCTTCAGTGAGTGCGGTCTTTTGTGCAAGTATGGATTGGAACAATATTTGGGAGAAGCGAGAAATACATTTTTGAACACACACATCCAAATGTATATACTTTAAAACTAGGAGTAATGCCTTATAAGGGAAAGGAAAAATAAATACGAGTATATCTAACCGTTTCACGATTATTAGAGTTTAAGAGAGAAAAAAATAATAAAAATATCACTGATTGTAAGCGAGTTCAAGTAAAGAGTAGACTTGTTCTCCTTTTAATGTTCATTCGCTTTTCCAAAAAAATGCGCGGCATCTATTTACAGAGTACGGTGACAATATTTGCTCAAAATTTAAGATAATAATAATTCTTAAACAAATAACAAAAAATCAAACTTTCAACATAGAATAATCATTATACTCGTATTATATGGCATAGGGCACAATAGACCCTAGGTCGCGGTGCATTACCTCATAACATTTATCTATCTAATATGGCGTGCAGGGTATATATGTTTCGAACACCTATCTTTCGTTTTCCAGGCATCAAAAAATTGGGGTAATTGAAAATCCGCTTTGACACACGGTATAAGCACATACAGGGGAATCTGTTGAAATTTTTTTTAAAAAGTTAAGGAACTGACCTTAATGCCCGTTTCACAGTCCATACTTAAGTTGTGCCCAAATAAAATTTTAGCTAAGCATTGTTACAGACTGTAGCGAGTCGGAGCACCTATTTGAACCGGTGGAAATCCCAATCTGATTCCAAATTTTTTCACAAAAAATTATTTCTTATTTCTTATTATTCTTCTTTTGACAAATAATTGAAAATTCCAAACAATTCAAAACAAAAATCAGCTGTTACTTAAGCACTGCTAAAGTCTCCCATTTTCAGTGCTTAAGCATAACTTAAGAATGAACTGGAAAACACTACTTGTACCGGGCATAAGTCACCTGAAATATGTTAAGCATTAACTGTAACATTTTATTGAAACCAGACCTTGGCCGGCGTATATTTCCATAAACAGTGACAATATTCAATAATCAATAGCTTTGGAAATCGGCGCTTATTAGTTATTTTAAAAATTTCTGTCAGCGATAAACTGAATTCGAGAAACAAATTTATACTTCCACAAGAAATCAAATTGTAAGAATAGTATATTTCCGTATAAACAATCTAATTTTAGAGACGTTAAAAAATTTAGATCGACTCAATATATGTTAGTTTGATAAAGTAAAAATATGCTTTAAGTATTTCATTTTTTACTGGCTCAATTTATTCTGAATATAGCTAACCCATAATTTTACCTTTTTCTATTTACAGGAGGATTTATAATGGACGGCAGAGATAAATAACACTTTGTTTGTGGTAAATTTCCAACAAAAGCAAATACAAATACATATGAACATATTTAACTATCGAATTCATCGATCGAACATCATACATATCTTTGTATTAATATATATGTATTATACGAGTATGTCCTGTTGTGGAATCTGAAATCATCTCCCTGCCAATGAGCACGAATTAGGTGGTGATTCAGTGCGTCCGCACGCAGAAAATTTTACGCATAAAAGTCTCATGTGGCACAGTCGAGTACAGTCCCTATTTGAATTGTGTTGTTTGGTCAGTTTCGTGCGTTGTTCGTATAAGAAAATGTCGATAAGTTTTGAGGGTGGTTTAATGCAGGGACATTTTCGAATTAAAACATTTCCGCAACAAGAAAATGCATTCCTTTGCTTGCAACATAGTTACCCATAGCAAAATGGTCATTAAAATGTGTGTATGTATGCAGAATTCAGTTTATGTTAGCTGCATTCCGTTATAATCTAGGCAAGGAAAATTCTGTTTAATTAAGCGAGTTTTGCCACAAGGAATAGTTTAAGCTTTATAATTTGAAAATATATACACAAGATAATTTAATTTCTTCAAGATATGCTCAATATTTAGCCAGCACTATTTATAGTACACGAATTTAACGAAAACTTTGCTTAATAGTTTCGAATATTTAAACGAATAACAAATCAGTTCTTTGTTTTGGCATAACTAACCCACAGCCAAGAAAACAGTCCCAAACGGTATGTATGAATGTATGTATCTATTTCTGAATGTCACTGTAATTTCGAATAAAATAAGGTAGTACATAATTTTGAAATAGCGTCTCAATTAACTGTTATTGTAATTCGTTAAAAAAATATTCTTCCCAAATATTGTTTTTTACAGAGAGACTTTTGAATGCTCGAGAGGATAGAGGATTCCAAATTCAAACGACCCAAACCTAAAATATTAAATTCAAAAATTGTTTAATACCACTCGAACGTGAATATCTGAGCAAAATTTTCAATACAAATAATATGAAGTCAAAAATAAACTCAAGTATTATAATGGAAATTACTGAACTGATAAAATTATATAATAATAAAAATATCTTGCAATAATGTTATAGAAATTAAATGCAAAAGACATTCGCATGTGTGTGGTGGTGGAAAGAAAAATCAAAACTAAATTCATTATTAGAAAGAGCAAAAAACGTAGAAGACGAAAAGAACCAAAACAAATAATAAAACGAGTCATCGTTCTTGAGAACATCGTTGAAGTTGAGAACAAAATTAAAGATTTTGGCGATATTGAACCTTGAGACCCTAGCGGCCTTTGAAGAAAAGGAAATTCAAAGCTAACGGTATCGAAGCAACATAGCTAAATATCATACACATTCAAGGAAAAGAATAATATACATAAGTATTAAATCAAACACCGATGATGGAATAAACGGAAACGGAGTAGAAACCAACTAGACATTTAGCATGAAACAACTTTAAATATTAATCGAAGCTCTTTGATACTTTAGAGGCATCAAATTAAACGAACAACTTTACTATTAACAAATAGGTTCAGAGCGATTAGATTGCGGATATTTGCAGAACCTTTATATTATTTATTGGGAACACAAACAATTAAGTAATACCCTGGTACACCATAGTGTGCTAGGGTATAAAACGACATTTCAATCAGTATTCGCCCCTAGAGCGCGGCGAATTTAGAATACTTGAACAAGACACCAAAACCAATACAACAATTTAGACGAATAGTTGTAAAACGGAAGCCGAAACTATTAAAAGAACAATTCAACCTGGACTCTGTAGATGCATATGTGTGAGTGCTTATCTGAGCCTGAGCCAATCCAACTAAAACATTTCCAAGCAACAAGAGCAATAGCAATATAACAGCAACAAAAGCATCGAACAACGAATATCGACGATACCAAGAAGACGAACTGTGGCAAAGTATTGAAACTCCAGCCCAATCCAAACCAAAACAAAACAAAACCGAACAGAACACAGAACCCAGAACCCAGAGCGAACGAAGCGACTTTAGTGTAAATCCATTGTAGGAGTGTGAGCGCTGTGCATTAGTGTTGGTAATTGTCTGTTTACAGTTCACATAAGTAATAAAGTAAATTCTACAACAAAAGCAAACAAGAAAAACTTCTGTGTGAAAGGAAGGCAAAAACTTAGCGAGCCAATAGACGATCCACGTACGCACACATACACACTACAATTGCCAGCGTCGCCGTTTACTTTGTTTGTGTTTGTGAGTGGTGAATGTTTGGCCGTTGTACGCATCGCAAAGGTAGCAGCAGCGACGAAAGTAACCGAGCGAAAGCAGAATCACTGAACCATTACGCAGCGACTTAGCGGAGGAAACGACTGCATTCACCACTAGTAGTCGCAGTCAGAGAAGCATAACAGAGTTGGAGATAGAGTTTGTGTGTTGATTAGGTAGAACCAGGTAGGACAAGAGAACGAAGAGAGCTAAATTCGCGATAACTGCGAGCTCTGTAAGAGAATAAGGCTTCACCCAGACTGTTGGCATCTTATGATGTCATCGGAAGAGGACACAGAGTGTTTCGGATTGTACAACGATGATAAATTACTACTAAAGGCGTCCACAGCAGCATCATTATCTAAACTGGCAGAGCCCTCGTCTTCACCGCCGTTACTGGAATTAGAAACCGATTGTGTGATAAAGCAAGAAACACCATTACTATTGCCACCCCCAACACCACCATTACAAACGGCGAAGAGCGCAAAAACCAACACCAACCAAAATCACAAAAACAATAGTAACAACGCCAACGTCTGTAGTAATAATAAAAGCAAAATCAACAGCATTAACAGTACAACTGGCAATAGCACGGCTCTCGAAGAGACACACGAAAGCGACCTTATCGAAGACGACAACGTCAACGGTGGCAACAACGACGACGACGACGACGATAACGACGTCGTAGTCATACTCGAAGGTGTCGCAAGCAGCAACGAGGGCACCAATAATAGCCAGAGACAGAATCGCCTTCGTAACAGCAGCCGTAGTCGTAGTCGAAGTCGCAGTGGCAGCAGTGTCAGCGGCAGCGGCAGCGGTAGTGGCAAACAACAAGTCGTGCAAGTCGTGCATGTCACTGAGCGAGCAAACGAAAGTAGTCCGTGTGGTGCCGTCAACAAGACAATAACGTGCACCGCTAACTTAGCAATACGTTCAAAGTCAATATCTGTAGGAATATCATCGTCGAAGTCAAATAAAAAGAACACGTCCTTATCGTCATCGAGTGAATATCTTGTTAATAAGAGCAGTAACAGTAGTAATAACTGTACCAGTGCTAATAAAATAAACGTGAACGGTAATAGTGTTTTAGGTCTAGAATCGAAATTATTTTCGGGGTTCCAAGATAATACGAGTCCAACGCCGTTGTCATTGCCCTTGCCGGTTTCGCCAACGCCGTCATCCCCGCTCTTGCCGCCAACAGCGACTGCCTTCATGAGTAGTGCTGCTGCGGCTGTCGCGGGCGCTGCTGGAGGAGCTCTCTATGGAGCCTTATTGAATCAGACAACTTCGTCGTCCAATAACACGCTTAACAACAGCAACGCTACTGCTAGTAATAATAATCCACATAACAGTGCAAACGTTTCCGTATCCGCTTCCTCATCGCCAACAGCATCGTTGCTGTCCGGTAATTTTACAGCGGCTCTTGGCAGCCTCTTCACAGCAAACGGTTTCGGTTCAGCAAAAATGTTGAATGAGTTATTCGGTCGACAAATGAAGCAAGCACAGGATGCTACAAGCGGATTACCCGCTACTTTAGACAATGCCATGTTAGCTGCGGCAATGGAATCGGCCACCAGCGCTGAACTGTTGAGTGCAGCAGGCTTGGTGAATAGCTTAGGCCTCAATGCCACCAGCAAATTGCTCAATAATAATACCATAAACAGTTTGAATAGTTTAAGCAATGCCAGTGCGTCTGCAACGTCCGCTCTAAATAACGGCAATGCCATTTCTGATAATCACCAATCGTTGAATGCCACATCTGCCTCTCAATCGCCAAAGAACCGCCGTGTGAGCAATTGTAGTGATCGATCTTTGGACGAAGTGAACTCGCGAGCTGGTGATTTGTGCTCACCACCACGTGCACCTTCTGCCAGCTCAACATCTGTGGTACTAGGCGCTGTGAATTCTTCTGAAAGAACCTCACCAAATGTTCAACAACAGCAACAGCAGCAACAACAACAAAATGAGTTAGCTCACCATATGCTAAGAAATATTTTGCAAGGTAAGAAAGAGCTCATGCAGCTAGACCAAGAGCTACGATCAGTAATGAATCAACAACAGCAACTCGCAGATAATCAGAACACGCTAAAGCATAATAATAATAATTTGTCCGCTAACAATAACAATAATTTGGAAGATAAAGAATCGAATAATGTAATCAATCTATTGGAGGACACCATGTCTGACATTAAAATTAAGTGCGAGCCCAATCAGTTGCCAAATAATTCTGAGTCTGCGACTGCAGAAAGTAGGAAGTCATCTGATTCTGACGTTGCCGATTCTCAGCAGGATGAAGACCAACAGTCTGAGGGCGATAACATGGATCAACAGCACATGGATGAGCAGGATGAGCAACCGCATTCAAACCTAACGGTGGGAGTAACTAAAAAGGAAGCTGATGACATCCTAGAAGATGTAGAATTAATGGGTCTGAATTCGCGGTCCGATTTAGAGTCATTGGCCTCACCTAGCCAATCTGAGATGATGCTCTTAGAGAACAGCAAGGATGAGTTAGAAGAGGAGCTTGAAAAGGATGTCGCCGCTACCATGTCCAAAAAACCAGGAATGGATATGAAAAGAGCTCGAGTCGAAAACATTATTACCACAATGCGTTCTAGTCCATCGTCTCATCAGTCGCACTTGCAAGTTAATGGATGTAAGAAACGAAAACTATATCAACCGCAACAACATGCAATGGAACGATATGTGGCTGCTGCTGCGGGTTTGAATTTTGGTTTGAACTTACAAAGTATGATGTTGGATGAAGAAGCATCCAATGAAATGGAATCACCCCAAATTCAGCAAAAGCGTGTGGAGAAAAATGCACTGAAGTCACAGTTGCGTTCAATGCAGGAGCAACTGGCTGAAATGCAGCAAAAGTATGTGCAATTATGTTCAAGAATGGAGCAAGAATCAGAATGTCAGGACATTGATGATACCGCAAGTGATAGTATGGAACAGGATGACAATGGAGGGGATCTCTCACCATCGCCATCCCTGACCGGCGAATCGGGTTTAATTGATAAAATTCAAACGGACGGAGAACGACCGAGTTCTACTTCACCCAATTTACCAATAAAATCTCGCAAGCACTTAACCTCACAAAATTCCATAGCCCTAGATAACGCTCCAAATGTGCTATCACAAATGATGAGCAAAATGATGTCATCGCGATCACTCGTGGGGCATCCACATATGCAGCAGTCATTTAGCGGTCCATTGCCTTTGCTGCAACATATGCCACAAATGCAAGGTGACGCCGGAGCTGCCCATTTGTCTCATCCCGCCATAAGTAATGCTGCCGCTATGTACCTGGGGCAACAGTTTCTCTTTGAGCAGGAAGCACGTATGGCAAAGGAAGCTGCTGAGCAGCAAGAAAGACAACAACAACAACAGCAGCAACAACAGCATCAACTACAGCAACAGCAACAACAACAGCAGCAGCAGGAGCAGGAGCAACAAAGGCGATTTGAACAAGAGCAACAGCAACGTCGTAAGGAGGAGAAACAACAACAACAACAACAGCAGCAGCAGCAACAGGCCCAGCAACAAGCTGCACAACAACTTCAGCGCCAACATCAGTTACAACAGTTGCAACAACAGCATCTGGAGCAAACCACACCGACTGTCTCCATAAACCAAACAACCCGCTCACAGCTACATCACAATCGGCTCAATCAACGTCATGCCAACCACTCCTCTCTCAAATCAGAACTGTCAGAAAAATTCAATATGTTGAGGTCCAGTTCTAATTCGATTATGCGTATGTCCGGATCAGATCTGGAAGGACTTGCTGATGTATTAAAATCTGAAATTACTACTTCACTCTCAGCATTAGTTGACACGATCGTTACACGATTTGTTCATCAACGTCGTCTATTTAGCAAACAATCGGATTCAGTAGCTGCAGCTGCTGAACAACTTAACAAGGACTTGCTTATGGCATCCCAAATACTCGATCGCAAGTCGCCACGTACTAAAGTTGCAGATCGTTCTCATTCAAATGCCATCATCAACAATAATTCAAATATTCCTAATTCAGCGGCAGGACAGCCTGTTGTCAGCGGAAATACTGTGAATGCTTCATCAGTCCAATCAGGTAATAATGGTTCTCTTCTCCTAGTTAATAATACCTCCTCAACTAACCAATTAAGTAATGGTCCAAACGGTAATGTGTCCACAAATCACCTTGGTCACTTGCAGTCCACTGTAAGTAACGGCCCTCAAATGCATGTTGGACCTGGGCCCGCAGTATCAGTAGGCGGTGTGACGATTCCCCAACACCCGCTTACAAATAGCCAAGCAAACGTCATGGCGTCCTCAAGTGGGCAGACAAATGCGCAACATGCGCAGCAAATAGCGCAAATGTCAGCGTTGAATGCGGCAAATTGTCAAAGCCTCATCGCCGCCCCACGTCTAAATGGCAATCAGTTGTCGTTTCCGTCGCCGGCTGCGGCAGCAGCTGCGGCAATGGGCCTGCAAATGCATCATGCAGCAGCCGCAGCTGCAATGACCGCAGCTGCTGCTAATCAGCAAAATCATAATCAACAGATCACAAACGATAATTCTGGTCAAAGCCCAATGAATCAGAGTATCAACATGAACTCGAATCCAAATACAAATAATACTAACAATAGTTTAAGTACGATTAATATTCCACCTCCTCATATACGTCCTTCGCCCACAGCGGCAGCAATATTTCAGGCACCAAAGACACCACAGGGAATGAATCCGGTCGCTGCTGCTGCACTCTACAATTCTATGACCACCGGCGGCTCTAACCAAATGAACCCCTTCTGCATGCCAGAGGCTCGTGATGTACAGCAGCAGCAGCAGCAGCAACAGCAACAGCAACAACAACAGCAGCAGCAACAACAACAACAGCAGCAGCAACAGCAGCAACAACAGCTAGAGCAAAACGAGGCCCTCAGCTTGGTTGTAACGCCAAAGAAGAAGCGACATAAGGTGACAGACACCCGAATAACACCACGGACAGTCAGTCGCATACTTGCCCAGGATGGCGTTGTACCTCCGAATTCAGTAACTGCCAACAGCATGTTAGACGGCGGCAGCAAGTTCGTTCCCATGGTTGGTCAACCCAACCAACAACAACAGCCCAATACGAACCAAACGAATTGTAATGCGCCAATCGTTGGCAGCAATAGTGCCAACGTCACGCCAGTCAACGTGAATACTACCGGCAGTATCGGCAATATCGGCAATAATAATACGACGCCTGCACAAAGTCCTTCACCACGTGCTCAAGCGCCCACCTATCATCCGCCGCCACCACCACCACCCATGTTGCCCGTGTCGTTGCCTACTTCTGTGGCAATTCCCAATCCATCGTTGCACGAGTCGCAAGTCTTCTCACCCTACAGTCCATTCTTCAATCCTCACCCGCCGCATGCGCCGCCACCACCCCCGCATGGTCCACACAGTGGTGCTCACAACACGCCAACAGCTGCCCAAATGCACCACATGAAGATGTCATCCAGCCCACCTGGCCTTGGCGGTCTAATAGACTCGCGCGAATCACCGCCACTGCCTCATCCGCCCTCCATGCTGCATCCTGCCCTATTAGCTGCTGCCCACCATGGCGGCTCTCCCGACTACAGCGCGCATCTACGTGCAGCCATGGATGCACAAGACCGCAATTCGGACTGTAATTCCGCTGATATGCAGTTTGATGGAATGCAGCCTACAATATCATTCCTGAAGCAGCAAATGATGTAAGTACTCAATTATTTTACAAACTAATCCCATACATCCATTTATATGGGAAATATAATGTTCTTTTGTGCAGAATGCCCTTATGTATAATACACACATACAATTGCGCTTAGTTGGTTAAATCTTTATATTGCTTGCCACTTTTTCTTAAGCTTTGTCACTAATTACCTCTTAATACCAAAGAAACGGTAAATCAATTCAACAAAAAGAAACCACTCAAGTGTCGGTGTCTATATAAAACAATGCAGCACTGCAACACAAATAAGTTTACTCAAAAAGAAATGTGTAATCAAAACCAAAGTCTAAAACAACCTGATTGCAGCAACCCCAATTAATCTTAAGTATTTGCGAAACTTAATGCAAGTGCAATGCGTCTCACACGCTACATTGTCTTGCCGCCCAACCGAGCACCTAGACGGATCTTTAATCAGGGCTAACACCGTTTCGACCGAAGCCACTTACCAGTGAATAAGGAAATGCAGAAAACAAAAGCACATACTATTGTATTACTATGTGTATAGTCGCAAACGAAATCGCTTGCAGTTCCAGTTTTCTTTAGGTTATATTGACAAATGCTTTTCAGGCACTCTGCACCGTGTCAGCATTTTTATTATGCTCAAATTTCTTTATACGTATATTAAATCTTATATTATTCTCATCTTCTCCCGTTCATTCCACAAAAAATTAATTGTGAATGTTTTCACATGTAAATTCAGCAAAAATAGCGACTCCTTGACTCCGCTGCACTCGTCAACACTAACACCAATGCACCTGCGCAAGGCGAAGTTGATGTTCTTCTGGGTCCGCTACCCCAGTTCAGCAGTACTGAAGATGTACTTCCCAGATATCAAATTCAACAAGAACAATACAGCACAATTGGTGAAATGGTTCTCGAATTTCCGGTAAGTGGAATTATTTTCTCTTCTAATTTTAAAATTAGTTTTTCTTTTTATAATATGTAATAGTATGGAATATGCCTCTTAATATATTGATATGTGTTAGAGGATAATAAATTCTTTGTTTATCCCATACTTACTGAATTAGTAACATTATATATTTAAATGTGCCTAGAATATCAGTATTTGCACCAAGGATGGGGTTAATATTAAAATATTAAAGTGTTTTTGATAATTTTTCTCTTTCAACCGCCATCAGGTACTTCAAAGACAGCACAGATATAAAAGTAATAAAATGGGTTTTTCCAGGCATTTAAATTACTAACAAAGTGGGGAAATTACAACAATATTAATGGATTTAAATTAAATGGAAACTTCTTTACTTGTGAAGGGTATTCTAGCTTCAATACAACCGAAGTTTTATATTGAATCCTGCATTTTTTTTGTTCATAACCATAAAGCTATTGCCATATTTTTCTTTTTTTTAACAACGAAAAGGTTTAGAATCCTTCGTTTTTCCGAACTTTTAAAATGTCATATAGTAATTGATGGAATGTCTGAAACACTGTCGAAATTTCTAAGCTGTCAATAAGAGACAATTTCACTTCGAACATTTCAACTGTTCGCGTATTTACATATGTATATAATAGCAGTAAGCATTTCACTTGTATGTATATACATATACATATGTATGTATGTATGAAAATACCTAGGAAATTTCCATAACTTACCACACGAGCGCTTTTTTGGCATTACCATACTATCCCTTCATGGCACTATGTATTACCTTAAATTTGTTGGCACTCAGCGCTTCCCCTCAACGAGCAGGCCAATATACCAAATACCAAAATACTTCAGATAGAAATTATACTGATGGCATAAGCATGAGTTCACTATACAATTCCACCTTATTGTATGTACATACATTGCTACACTTATGTATATGTACTATATGTAAGTGGGTAGGTAGGCCCGCATACTTTCGGGAAAGTCCAACTGACACCAATTCGACAAAGAAGGTCTCTTGCGATTTGCATGCTAGCATTCACTCAGCGAAGCCAAAACGAAGGCAGCAGAAGAAATAGTATAAGATTAGGCAGCCAATCATAAAATGCACATGTGTACGTAATTATGAACTACTGCGAATATATGTACGTGTGCATATACTCGTGCGGGCACACACGACTGTAGAACAACGACGGCAGCCAAACGAAAAAGGTAAACACAAATTTACTGGTAGATGTCAGCTAACAGACGGATAATGCACCTATGTAGTATGTAGGTACACTCGTAGCTGGTGATAGCAGCACACAATGCAGCAGGCAAGAGAAAACGCTGGGTAGGAAAGCGCGCCAAAAAGGCTCGTGCTTTTTACCGGCTGCTTCAGAATGCCGTGAAAAGCGAACATCTGTTCGGCGCTGTGGACGATTACGAACAATAGTTCACCTGGCCGTGGCAATAACAACGAACAACCCCTGAACCGGTAATAATGCACGTCAATGCATGCATCCGAGGCAGCTGAAACCGAAGAAATAGTATAGCTATTCGCACAACGTCTTAAGAAATGCAAACAAAAGCGCACAAGGAGCCCCTTTTTGCCATTAAGAAAAATCAAAACGTCCTTTTTAAGGGATTTTACTCGCGCACAAGAAGACTCAGCTGAAACGTCTTCGAGTTTTGGTTTCTTTTTCATTGTGATTGTGTTTGTGCTAGAGCGTTTGCCAAATTGCGTACAACGCTAAGAATCAGTACTTCTTTATGTGAAATTCTGCCTTTGGCTTTGTCTCTAGCTTATCTGCATTTCTCGGCGTCTACTTAGGGGTTATCTAAAAAAAAATGCAATTGAGAGTTGAAATTCATAATGCTCTCCCCTTCTAAGGGTTGTTCTCGTAAGTCACAACAGACGCTATAATTTGTTTGTGTGGCCAGGCATTGGATTACCTTTTATTAAATGCATAAGGTTCCGCACCTCCGTTTGACTCTTTTTACCGCCTTTGACTTAAACGTTAAAATGGGTGGGAATATCTTTTTGGTTGGCTTCTGCGCGACGCTCGATCAAAAGTTAGAAAGAAGTCTACTATTGTAAATTGTAGTATAGTAAGTCCGATTACCTTTGCCATAAGGGTGAAAATGTAACGGTCATATGAAATTTGGTACAAGCACAACAAAAGAAACCGCTATGGCTGTGGGAAATTTGTTAATGATCAAGCGAGATAGAAAGTTGACTTAAATAATAAGAAAATATGTGTGCCATATGTCTAAGCCAAACAAAATTTGGAGGCTTTTTTTTTAACTTCGACACAAGTAATCATGAGAGACTTTGGCCAGCTACTAGTTCTCCTATCGACCCCTAACTAGTTCCACATATGCACATGATCGTATTTAAAGCTAAAATTTTTACCGCCAAAAGTAAGTAGTAACTACTGTCTTTTTATAAACCTTAAATCATTTAAATGTATTCCAAGCCTTTTTTTATTTAAAAGGTGCATAAGGATATGACAAAGAAAGGGCTAATTTCAAACAAGCACTGCACTCTTAACGCCAGTTACATTGTAACGCACTTCAGTATCATCCAGCGCCTGATGATGGCCCCCACTTGCCACACCGAACATATAGCGACAGCTTGCAGTTGCAAAATGACAATTAAGAGGTGACAGGTTGACTGTAGCTAATTGTCGTAGTGCGGAAGGAAATCAATGAGTCTGCCGCTCAGCGTCAACCGAATTGCATCCTTTACCTAAAGGAACTATAATGAGTTATTTGGAATACTACAGGCATATGTGGGGTTGTGGGTGTGTAAATAGGTATATAAATCTAAAATGGTTTAATGATTACAAAGGCAATTAAATTACACCCTCAGTGCTTTTGACATGTGAATTGGCACAAAGTTGCATTTGATTTCCGTGGAAATAATTAGCGGGTTCCTGCACATTTCACGCTTTATTTTGAATTAAAGAATGCCACTTCAGCATTACCAAGAGTAAAGAAAAATAATAGACACACATACATATCAAACAAAGGCAAAAATGATATAATTTAGATATATATCTACATATTATATATTCATTATAATTTAGATATATTTTTAATATCCCCAGACATCTTTCAGAATCAATGAAGCTTAATCCTTATACCTCATCGCTATAATTAATAATAACCCTTGTCATCTTACGATTTTCGGAAATTTCTGAAGGATTTCCTTGGCTGTACTTGATGTTTTTTTCTTTATGCAAAAGTATTCTCCTTCGGTTTTTGAGTTTAGTTCGAGACTACATTTCACTTTTTTTTATAAACAGCATATATTCTCTTATCCTCAGCTATCACACGCACGAAGGCATGTGTGGGTACTTCACCGAAGTAACGCAATTATAAGAGGAACACTTTATTAATAAGCTCATATGCAATATTTTCTCCAGTGCCTTACAGAGCTCTTCTGTACTCGCACTGTCTGGTTATCTGATTGTATCAGTCGTCCTCAACCAGCTTATTTGCGTGAGTATCATGATGACACCATTTAAAACTTTAACCTCGGGGGTGAAAAAACACCTTTTCCTAACGGTAATCCGTTTCTTACACTCCTCCCAGCAGCGCACATATAGATACATACATGTGGAGCATGCAGCAAGTGTGCGATTATATTGAAGTAATTGGCAACACTTTTCCCATTCAGCTTTTCTGGTGTGTATGTTTTTTCGCTTTCTTTGTATTCTGCTGCATGGAAGAGTGTCAACCTATTGCAGTTAAGCCAAGTCATCATATTTTCACGCAACCTAACCCAAAAGTGCACTTAACCTCAAATTTGGAAAAAAGCATGCCTATAATAAAAAAATACTAATAATAAGGGAAGTGTAGGTTCGGGTGTGACTGAAAATTAATTTCCGAATTTCATTTACTGCGGGCAAAACACGCAGAAATATATAAAAATTACGTTATACTATATGAGAAAAGGCGTGGTCATCGAATTCATCTGTTTCTCCATTTTATTATTATCAGACATTTCTAGATTCATATCTTAGTTGTTTCCTTAGGTCAGTTACGAACAGGGTTGCGAATTTTCTATTTAAATATATTGAAGATAAAAACGGAATATTCAGTTTTTACTTCCAGAATTGCAATTAAGACTTTTGATTATTTTGGGAACTCAATGCTTAAAATTGCTTAAACCAAAATAAAAATTTAAAATTTAATTTTGAATTCTAAAATAAGAATTAAAAACTGATAAAACATTTTTAAATTAAACTTTTCAGCAAATCTAAAAAATAATTTATATCAAAAGGTCAAAATGGAAGACTTACATTTTTCAAACTGAAACACTATAATTAAAAGTATTTAAAAAGTGTTAAACTATATTGAAATATTATTTTAAAAAAGGCTATATAAAATGTAGTATGTAAATACAAATTCAAAGAAAAAATGTTCTTATTTAATTTTTACTCAAAAAGCTTCGGATTATCATTTTCAGGATGAAAATTTACATTTTTAAATTTTACTCCAATTTTTTTTTTTAATTTTTCAATAAAATAATATTTTGCAAATTTGTTGTGCTTCAGTATTCTAATTACTTCTGCTGTGGGTATAACGAAATACGTGTCATATGCAGTAAAACACTGTGAATTTATGGTTTATGATATGAAGAATTCAGTATCGGTGGCTACTTTTATGTGCATGGCATAACATTATACATATGCACTGCCGCATCTGTGTAGACAAGATTTTGTATTAGCTTGCCTGTTTGTGGTTGGCGAGTTTTTCTTTAAAAGCTATTGAGTTCCTTTCATTCCAACGAGTATCCTTGAGCACTTGCACGCCCGAGTCCACACTCGTGCACATACTTATGTACATATGTATGTATGTGTGTGCTCGTAGTTGTTTCTATGTGGCGCACCGTTTCCGCTTTTAGGTTGTGTGCGGAGCGAATGGGTACTTTTAATTTGCGACTTCGAGTACCTTTTCGCCACCTAATCGCTCTCAGTCTGCAAAATCTTCATCCGTGCTCAGTTTTGACTTACCAACGCGAGACTATTCCACATAGAATGCCGTATTTTCCGTATAATAGGAACTTTTCTGTTTGCTCACTTATAGCACCTCTTGTATTCCAACATCTTGAATAAACTAATTAGCTCTTGTGCAACATTTATAATATTTTTTATAATTAAATTACACTACCACTCACTATTTTAGTCATCATTATGTCATCATCACACACTCATAAGCAAATACAACAAACACAACTGCGTTAACTGTGAACCGTGCAACAAACACATACTTATACATATACACATACGTCAACGTCGAAATCATTTCTTTACGTTTTTTGTTTATTTTGTAGGAGCGCTTCAGTGTTTGCTCCCTGTGAAATTTCTTTTTAATTAAAAACAAAAATATCGCAATTACGGCTCCTTATGTGCGCCTCTACACACAGCAGCAGGTCCTTCGTCATTTTTTTCACACACTCTATCTTAATGTAATCGTGAGTGTTGTGAGCTTTTGTGTGCCTGTATTTGTCTTTTTAATGGAGTGCCTACTTTGCGTTGTTGGCTTGCATTGCCACAACAATGCCGCACTTCCTCAGCTACTACGCCTATGCATTGTGCTAATGGCTTTTTTATACATGCATTTGTATATGTGCTTTTGTCGGCAGGGAAAATTGAATAAATAGTAGATATGAGTGTATGCGCCCAAAAGTGCACTTCTTGCTTTCAAAATTGCATAAAGAACAAAAAAACGTATCCTTGCGCCAAAGTGCCACTGCTTATAAAAACACTTCATAATTATCATCGACACACATGCTAACATATACCTATATTTCTATGCATTACTATCAAGCAGCTGGGGTATGTACTTGTCGCTTGAGAAGCTCACCTTTTATTTTCTGCTCCACTTAACAGCACTGAGTGTTCAGTTTAGTGTTAAAATATCCACTTTTCTTCATTCATCCGATTCTTCGCGCGCTTGTTCAGCCCATAGTCTGTTGTTGTCTACTGGTTCACAACAGCCTGAGTCAGTTCTGAATGATCTGAAGTATCACATTGTAGTATAAATACACTACAGACTGACTCCTTCGCAAGTGGCGTACTTTCACGCTTTTTTCAATCGAAATGTCTGCCTTGAAAGGGGTTTTTGCAAGTTAAACGATTGAAAAGCAAAAAATAATATTAATATTTGAACGCCTTTGTAGTTTACTAGTTTCAAAATAGATAAGATATGTAAGATAGAAGGAGAAGAATTATATTATACTCTATAAGCCATATGTTATATAACTAATTTTTTATTCCATCTCGCATCTGGACGACGCAGAAGAGGCTATTCTCTCAATAGCTGCTCATTATAAGAATTTCCGATTACCTTACCACGAATTTATTCTTGCTTGTGCGGTTTTTTAATTGTGTACACATGATCTTAGTGCATTATTGGATGATTATAATGCGACGTTATTAATAATTTGCAGCACACTTGTAGGCTCGGCCACATTGCGCACACAAAGGGTTTTTCAAAGAGCTTCAACAAAAGAATCTTAGCCTTGCTGTGACACACATACTTGCATGGCAGGCAGTTATATTGTTGCAACCGAGGTAACGCCTGGCTGAGCTTAGGTGTGAGCTTGTTGCACGAGAACAAATCTGGAATACTTGCTTTATAAGCGCATTGTTGGGCCGTTTGGTTGGTTTGTTGCAAAGAATTTTTAATAATTCTCAAATGAGCATAAGTCAATCTTCTGGGGTGCACACCCACTACTTAGATGCTCGACTACGCTCCGCCCACTCCCCATTTCCCAGGAATTTGCTTTAGGATTTGCACATGCATGCCAACGTAATCATCGATGATGAGCAAAGCTGCACTGAAGTTGCCAGCAGAAATATTTGCATTTACAATTTTTTATTCTTCTTTTTATCTTTTAAGTATACAAAGCCGAAGCATTGAAATGCACCGTTGGTGGATGCTGTGTTTAGTTGAGGGAAAGGCTTTAATTAGCAAAAGCTTTACGATTGATATTCACTTGGGCTTGTGGGGAGCTATAATGAGTCTCGAAGAACTCGCTGCCGTTGTTGAGAACAGCAATTCTTTGCCACAGATAAACGTGAAGAATGTTTGAGGAGGCACCTGGGATATTGTATGCAAATGCATTGCCTTCTAGCAATTAGAGAATTAAAAGATGGATAGTTACAGCAGCGGCACCAAGCAACTGCAATCAAGTAATTGAAATGTTCAATTTGTGTACTCAAAGTTATTGTAGCGAAAAGCCATGGACAGAATACTTGCATTCACTAAATAATAATAATCCATCTGTTGGCACGATATGAAATGTCTTGAAGAAACACACACTTTACCATATTTTAATATAAATTGTACAAACATTCGAAAAGAATATTGGATAAGATCTTGCCAAACAAATTAGCGCTTTCTATTCGAAAGCTATAGGCTGGCTAGTTGTTCGAAAATCTGTTAAATGTCATTTCTTTATAATTTTCTCCTCCCAAAGCGCAGCACTGTTCGTCCCACAAATGTTCACCCCGCGCCTTGTACGCCTTGCTCGTTGACATTTCAATTGTATGCAATGTTTCTCCTATAATTGTCAACATTTCACAACAATTCCGAGCTGTTGGCGCTGAACGTTGCACCTTCTCACTCACGAGGGTAGTGCACCATTTTTGTATCCTTTTGTTCTGCCGTTGCACTGTTGTGTTGACTCGTTTGATAATCGCGCTAATTTCAAGATTTCCCAAAGCTCTCGCTCTTCTTTCATTATGACGCCAACAACTGGTGCAAACAGCTCAAGTTATTGCAGCAGAAACGGATATGAAAACACTGCATTCGCCGCATGGAAAGGGCTCTGCATAACAACTGACAGTGCCAACTTTTCCAAACAATAAATATCAAAATCGCGCATTGGCAAGTAGCAATCGCAAGCGCTGCGCTTACTGCTATTACTGTTACACTACTATGTTGGTGTGTGTGCGATATTACTAGTACTATACTTCTGACAGCTTCGATGTCAAATTAAAACCAGCTTCGCGACGATTGTTCGCTTAAATTCCCCTGAGGCAAAATTTACTAAATTGCCGCTGTTGTTGTTATTCCGACGACTGCAGCACTGTCTTCGATATAGCCAGTATACTTATATAATATGGTTCGTGTATACATATGTACATATAATGCATATACAAGGACGATGAGCGGCCAAGCTGAAGCAGAAAAAATGTTTCTCTCAAGTCGCCACAGAAACTAGAAAGGCATTTAGGTATTGCGTACTCGTTCTCATAAAGAGATTGTTAAGCTGCATAAATCTAAATAGGTAAAAAATATATTAAATTAAAATAACTTAATTTACTTACAAAGTACTTCTTAACCTCAGTTATCGGCCCCATTGCAGATACTCGGTATTTTTAAAAAGTGGGCGTGGTCCCGCACAAATAAATAAATTTATCGGCATAAAATGTTCCTAAATCAAGCATAAGAATAGTCTAAATTGGATCATGGCTGACGTTTTTTCCGAGAATACCGGTTAATATGGGAGATTTATTATTGAAATTCGGGGAGAAGTTTTTTGAAATAATAAAGTGGTAGTTTATCAAATATATACTGCAAAATAATCTTCTGCTGTAATCCTTGCAAATTGCGATAGTAAAGATTGAGCGGTTAATTCGAAATTGGCCCTTCGTTTATTGTTTTTTTATCAAAGACATTTAATTACTCATCAGATATTAAATAGAATATTATTAGATTTCATCAAAACACATTTCTTATAAAATTGTTTGTCGTTTGCAGAGAATTCTACTATATCCAAATGGAGAAGTACGCGCGCCAGGCGGTTACTGAGGGTGTCAAGTGCGCCGATGAGCTTCATGTTGGCGGGGACAGTGAGTTGTATCGTGTTCTAAACTTACATTACAACCGCAACAATCACATTGAGGTGCTTATACTCAAATAAATAAATGCAAATAGCAAAAAAATCGCAATAATATTTCAAGACCTTAAAAATAATTAATAATATTTTTTGTTGTTTTGTAAAGGTACCGCAAAACTTCCGCTTTGTGATAGAACAAACGCTGCGCGAATTCTTTCGCGCCATTCAGGGTGGCAAAGACACCGAACAATCGTGGAAGAAGGCAATCTATAAAGTCATATCTCGCATGGACGATGCAGTGCCCGAATATTTCAAATCTCCTAATTTTTTGGAACAATTGGAATAAGAGGAAAGTGAACGCAATCGCGTTATTCACATGCTTCGCACAAATTTAAAACGCAAATCCAAATCAAATAAATCTTCGAAAGTTTTAACGACAGGAATCACTACAACAACAGCGCTTGCAACAGCAGCTGCAGCAACTGTGCATGCAACAACCGAACCAATGACAACGTTTGCAACAAACGCAGTTACAGTTACGCCAACTAATGCCTCAGCAAGTGTAACCAGCATAGCTGCAGGCACAGCATACCAACAAAATTTGACGAATATAAATTAAGTTCAACCTATCAGTTTTGATTTCCCACCCTAATTATAAATATTTTTATATGGAATACGAGAACTACTGCGCGAAATTTTAACATGACGATAATTTAGAAACCACTAACACACTAAGTATTAAAATTGACGACGAAACTAATCGATACTATACGAGTGCGTTTAGGCTTTTAAGGAATACGAAACAAGTATGTTATATTCATATAATGATGTTGGAGAAGTAATGCCATTCCAATTGAAACGTAAAATATATGAAAGGTGTGCCCGAACCAGGTAATAATGAAATTTCGAACGAACAAATTTTGACGAATATAACAAAAATATTTCGACAATACGATGAAGGTAATTTAACAAAATGCTGCAAGCAAATCCTAAAGTAGACTTCGCAAATATTTATTATTTTCTTAACTCTCGAATTCATTCTCGCAACGCGAATTGCGTTCACAAAAGTAAAATAGGCAAAATAAGAGATTCATAAAAGCAAACGAAAGATCCTAATTGTTAACGATTGTTGGGTATTTTGCAAATCACTTCGGCATGATGAGCAACAAGAAATTCCAGCTTTATTTTATTACCAAACATTGAAAACACAATTCTTTAACGACACATTCACGTTCTTCACTTCGAAGAATGGAACTACAACTTTAGCAATAGAAGAATACACACGCCTCCCAATACATACATATGTACATATGTAAGTGTGCATACGAGTATGCATTACTTTCTACACTTGCATAAACCTATTAACATATACATTTATAGAAAAACAATTGCCTTATGTGATGTAAATCGGGTATTGAGGACCACTGAGATCATTCTTAAATAGACACCACAAAAATCAAAACAGAAAACGCACACATATATCTACAATATTTATTTACATCAGCTATAACCACAATAGTGTAAACTGCAACTGCTAGAAAGGGCCAAGATATGAATTCGGACCACAACTTACTGCGTAATTCTGAGATTTATATCAATTTTACCATTAAATATATTGTTATTAAGTTTTGTTTGCAAGTCATGTTGCAAAATACACACTAATATACATCCAGTTAATACGCATATATACATGCTTGTATATGAACCGACATATACACACTATGCCTATGGTAGGCAACATTGATAATTTAATAGCATATACATATGTACATACATACCTACATTGGTAATAAAATATATAGCAGTAGTATTTATTAGCATTACCAGCCAGAGCCAATACTATTAACTCGAAAAATCGCAGGAAATGTACCTAACCACAGTTCACTGGGAAACACCGAGCGAGTTGAGACCATGTTCATTTCCAGTAGTTCATTTCACTTACACGTACATTTTCATTTACTGATTGCGCCTATTTGCTACTAGGAAAACTGGTGCTTGCAAAGAGCATACACAAACACAACAATTTAAACATATTAATCTCCACCTGCTTACGCTCCGAAATGTTTATATGTATGTGCATGCTATGTTAGTGTATCAGTGTGTGAAAAGCAATTGGTTGAAGACTCTTCTTCAAATTGACGCCGACTTTTTACAATATTCACAATATTATTGTAAAGGCCTTTCTTGTAAAAAGCACTACAATTTTCAAGTGTTTTAATAGAAGTGATTCTAAAACACGCTCTCTCATTAATGTAACAGCACATTGTTTTCTACAAGAAAGGCCTTTTATTCGATATCATTTTTGCGACTTGTGCTATTGTTGTTTAATTTTTTATTAAATTTTCCACCAATACTGACACCTGGACTCACAATTACTATATTTTAATTGCTAATATATAATAGGGCATCACATTGTACACGTTTACACTAGTCTTTTCTTTATTTTAAACTAGTTAATACGAAGTAATTAAATTTAAGTTGAATGCACTTTTTATTATTTAAAATATTTAAGCTGTACATACCTAATTATAGGGTTTCTTAATTATTAAGTTTTCAAAGATTTGCCTTTAATTTAGCAAGCATTATATTGTATAAACTATAATATTATTTATTCATTTAAACCAAATATATGTAACGTAAATTGATTTCGTGTGTGTTCTGTTATTTTGCATTTTAATTTATTTGCTTTAAACCAATTAAAACTACACTGGGTATAATCGGTAAAATAAAAATAGGACTGACTACTGGATGGCGGATGAGCGATCTAAATTATATTGGTATTTATTACCTTTCAAGTAGGTTACGTTACATTCAGAGGTCGATTCAGTTTCGGCTTTATCTTCTGGTCCGCCGAAGGTAAGACTGACGGTGTTTCTACCTCAGTCTTGAAAAGGGTGGATAATGGAGAAGAAAGTACAGGGATGCTCCCATCAAACCCTCCTCCATACAACATGCGTCCGTATGAATACATATTGGACAATGTCAAGTAAGAACCCATATTATAGCGGCAAGATGAACTTTGCTAAGAACAAGTAGTTCAGTAGATCTCCTGTGTTCTATTTTAGGCCTTTTTAGCAACTTACGTCCAACTGTTAAGTACCGATCTAGGCTTTCAATAAACCTCAGTATACTTTGACGTGAAAATAAAGTAAAGGCGGTTTAAACTTCGAAAGTTTTGCCTTCGTCGAGTTAAGACTCACACCTCAAATAAGAGCTCATCCAAATGAAAATATGTATATAGTACAATTTATTTATTATCTATCCACATCTGCAGAAAAGCAGAAATACCGACTAGAAAACAGTTTCTTTGACAAGATAAGCTTACGGGCCTAGTGTTAAGATACCGCAAAGAGATCAGGAAAGAAATTCTACAACTAAAAATAAAAAAAATTTGTCGTTGTTTTACAATACAATATTGATTTTTTTTCGAAAGTTTAAGAATTTTTAAACCATATGAAACGTTTACTTATTTATTTATAATCAACCGTTTCTTTACAATTGTCTTCGTTCTAATAAGTGTTTGAGTTTTTATGTTCATATGTGCGGGTATTGTAAAATCGTCGGGTCACACTAATGCGTATACACCGCTGCCAACAAAAGTAGAGTTTAAAACAAAGGGCGAAAATGAAAGCAAGGGTATTTTTAATTGATAATTGCCATATTTTGCGAAGGAATGTAAAGGTCACATAAATATTTTGGGCACGTGGTAAGTTTCCTTGTATGTAAAAGAATTTTTGTACAAGTATTCAAACGTTTTAAAAAATTTAATTCGGAAAATAATTATATAATTATGTAATGTTTTTGATTTATCATTTATTTGTATGCTAAGTTTGAGTAATTTAATGATAAAAATAATAATTTTTAGATTGTTTTATGCAGCTGCAGTGACAAATTTCGAATCTCAATCGTTATTGTTAATGCCTTTACTAAATTTATGACAAAAATAAAGTGAAATATGTTTCTTTGGCTTAAAATGTAATTATAAAGAAAAAACTACAAATGTAACTGATTTTGTGATAAAAATTCGAGGAGAACTCATTATTATTTCGGAACAAACCAATATAGGCGCCTAACAGAGTTATTTTGAATTACGACTCCCAGGCGTTTATACAAAATTCTTTTGTAAAAAATAGTTAATTGAAATTTGGAAAACACTATGTTAAAAAATAATAAGAAACACTTTTAGGAAATTTTAAGGCATTTTAACAATAAACGTCAAGGAGACAAAAGAAAAGAAAGTAAATTATAACTCATATAATGTTTGGATGAAACTTTAGGCAAAATTTATATACGATATTATTTGAAAATTTGACAAAATATCGAAAATTCCTAAATTCAAAATTACTGCAAATAATAATGCATTAGAATAAAAATATGTACTCAAGTTAATTTAGATCTTTAGTTAATTTATTTCTCGCTAAACTTTAAGTTGTTGAATTGATTTAAATATTTTTGAGAAATATATGTAAACTTTAGTATTTAGAACGAAATCAATAAGAACCATAAATTTCGAACATATTACTGGCAGACAAAAGTAAAAAAAAGTATTTTAGTATGCTGCAAGAGAATTAATTCATTAAATAAATCGTAACCTAATAGCAGTACAAACGTGAGTACGCGCATTCATACATACATACAAACAAATAATGCTACAATAAGAACAATATTTGGTGAGATTGAAGCCCAAGCGACTCCGAAGACATTTGGGAGAAACTGTGGCAGCTACAATCATTAGAACAACAACATCAACAACAAGAAACAAGCTTACACTTACCAAAATGAAACATACATACATAGTTTACCTAAAGTTTTAAGTTACTTAACTAAATTACGATTACTACATAAGTTAAAAATAAAAGCAAACGGCAGAAGAACTAAATGAGAGAAAAACAAAAACAAGAATAAAAACAATACAACAATAAATACAAAAATACATAAACAACAAAATTTGGCTATTTTCTTTGGTTTTTCTATTATGTTTCGAAATTATTCTTCCAAGTGAACACACCAACAAAGCACACCTATGTAATTACTTCGATGTATTTGCGGCCATTGGATCTGCCGAGGTCTGAAATATACGGTATGACAGCAACAGCGCAATCTGCATTTCAATTAAAATTTTCTAATTATTGGCGAATGCAATAATTAGTTACTCTTGGAGAATTCACAGGTACTGTTTAAAGTATGGATCGATAATTTCACAAAATTTTTAAATTTAGGCATTTTTTAAATTATGCATTATTCAGTTTTTTCAAGATATCCTCAATTAATAATTAGAGTTGCCGTCATTATCTTTAAAAGCAAACAACTAAAAATATTGGCATCGTTGGGTAAAACATCTTTAATAATTCAAAATTCTTTAAGTTTTCTATGAAACAATTTTGATAATTCAAAAATCGCGAGCATTAAACTTATTGCTGAGAAGTTCTAATAGCAGGGTTCTATTTTGAGATGTTCTTAGGAGAACCCAAAGTATTCTTTACGCGACATATGTGTAGACGGCTTTAGTCAATGCTGTACACATAAATATGTAAATAAAATAGCCTATCAATATTTAAAATAATTTAAAGGCAACTCACCGGCTGAAATAAGCAGCTGAGTTTCAAAATAATTTTTTTTTTTTGAACAAAAAACCGTTTGGCTAAATTTGGAATTTGAGTTTGTAATATTTTGGTAATATCCGTTTTGTATTCAATGGAAAAGAATGGCTTACAATAACGATCTAAATTAGTGTTCTTTGAAACATTTTCATGTTTCACATTTATAGCAATGCAGTTTACACTTTGAAAGATGATCATCCATAACAATTATACTCAAACCAAACACAAATATTTTAACACAAGGAGTTTATTAAAATACCAAACTTCAGAAAACAAAGTTTATTTGAATTAAAAATTTTCGAAAACTTATTTCTTTGGGCAACAACAACCAAACATATTTAGTCCAAAAATTTTAACCGGAATGTACAGTAAGCCTGCACTTAAGCAGAGATCACTATCGGAGCAGAATCCGATACACGATAAACTATCAAGATCTGTGAAGAATCATCACGAAGAAAATTTGCCACAGATGACAAAAACAAATCAGAGAATTACAAATAAACAACCAATGCGGTCGTCATAACCAAAAAACAGCAAAGCAAACACAATATTTACGAAACTAACAATTTACAGAGACGATGTAAAATCCAAAAACCAAAAATGAAGAGAAACCATTAGCTACAAACATAGCATTCAGTATACATAATCGTACATACACTCACAACTACAATATTTAATATATGCAATACATAATTGGATACTTTGTACATAAAAAATAATAGAAAAAAAAATTAAAAAAAAATAAATAAATAATTGAAAAAGATATAAGCAACCTGAAAAGTCGGGAATAATAACGATATAAAAAGCCTAGTATGAAAACTCTTTTAACTAGAAGCGATGACAGAGTACTTAAACAAGCAATGCGGTACTGTATTAGCCACATTTTTATATAAAGTGAAATCACCCCACATCCATCCATACGCTCCTTAATATCCCCTACAATATCCCGCAATGCTCCACTCAAAATAATTACAACTAACCATTTAATGCCGTAAATTTAGTAATTAGTAAATTAAAATGATAAGCAAATTATTAACTCTAAACAGGAAACAAAAACCAAAACACAAAGGAAAATACTCCGTTGGCATTGTTAATTGTGCAACACAAACAGTTTCAAGGTGTT
This sequence comes from Bactrocera neohumeralis, assembly GCF_024586455.1. Classification (NCBI taxonomy): domain Eukaryota; kingdom Metazoa; phylum Arthropoda; class Insecta; order Diptera; family Tephritidae; genus Bactrocera; species Bactrocera neohumeralis. The sequence continues at coordinate 31,532,772 of NC_065919.1, read as the reverse complement.
TCAACCATTTTTGGAAAACTACAAGCAGTGCATATATGGTATATCATGTAATTGAGAACTGTCAGTTATATGAGAGCAAACCAAAAACGAACGGTTCTCCAGTTTTGGCAATACAAACAGTTTCGATTACAAAAATGCTACGCGAATAAACACACATAAGAGTTTATGAAAAATTTATGCATTAAAATAATAAGTATACTTTTGCTATTTATTTTGACGTTCAACATCCTGAGTTAGAAAAAATCTGATCACATGAAGCGATAAGTAAAAAGTAAAGTATAAAAACAAACAAATTCAAAACCAAAAAAAATTAATAAACCAATATACAAAGAAAGAGTCTCGTTGTCTAAAAAAGTAAAATAAAACTAATTGCGTTTTTTTAGTAGCAAACGCGATTCGATTCGAAATTGTAAAACTTTGGCGAAACCACAAACACTTTTGTATAGCAGGGAAAGTAATCGAAATTTAAATGATAAAGCGTGTGGAATTTTTATCACTTATTTGGCAAGAGTAAAAAAGCAAAATATTCTTGGAGCATAGCAAAAAGAAACCAAGAAACAAATTTGAAAAAGAAATCCATTGAACCCTCAGAGAGGGTTAATCTTCTGTTCAACACGCAATAGAGAGACGCAGTGTATCCAGGAATAACCCACTGTGTGCTCAACCAGAATAAGTTTTGAAAAAAATTTATGTATACAAATCCTATTTTTTGGCGTGCGTTGCACTGGTCCAACATTGCGCATCCTTTTTTTAACATTAATTTCATTTATTCAACAAACATTTTTGATTTCAACAGTTACAAATTAATAAAAATATAGTAAACCATATATAACTATAAATTATCAAAATTGAAAAAGCGCTATGTGCCAGTTATCACTGGATTTTTGCTTTACTTTTCAGCTTTCACTTTACTCTTCTAGAAAATTTGTCAACTAATGTTTACGGTTACAAGTTAAGAGTCTTTAGATTCTTTCTTCTAAATTAATTAACAAAATATTATATTTAATTCATCTAAACCGTTTTCTATCCAATAGAGTTGTATTTATTTGAAATACTCTGTTATGAAAACTAATGTATATTCAGAGATTTCTCTTAAAATCCAGAATGTCTGCACTAGCGCCATTTAAATTATGGAAAATAATGTTTCGGCTGTAAAAATTCGAAATTCAATTGATATTCATATAACACGAAATGAGAAAATAAAAAGTTGCATAAAAGCACCAAAAAAAGAGCAAAACCACGCCAAGATTAACAAGACAACTAGTAGTAACGACAACAACAGAAAAATGAAAATAATGAAAAAGAACTGCTACACTTAAGTCGTTGAATTTGAAGATTAAAAGCGTAAAACCATACTTGCAACCATTCAACAGTTGCAAAATATACAAAAGCTAACAATAACATATAAATAATTTTCAGAATTTAGTTTAAGACAACAACAATAGCCCAGGGGAACATTCACAACTCGAATGTGATATTTTTAATTTTCTCAACAAAATGTTTAACATACATATTTACAAACAGAAAAACAATGTTTATGCAACTTAGAAACAAAGCTCCATATTCATATGTTTAATTTAATATAACAACTCGAAACAAGTTGATGACAATACGAAGTAACCAATTGGAACTTAAACACTGCACACCTCCACCGAACCAAAGGTTTGGTTGACGGAGACCACGTGCACTCATATCAAGCTCTTAATTTCACTGTTACTCCATCCTCATTTCGTGTTTTGTAATAGATGTGGTTAAAGATCAACATAGAAACAAGTATATTAAATAGTAAACATTTCCTATACAAAAAAAATTAAAAATAAAACAAAAAAATTAAAGAAATATTAATAGACTTAAACAAACGAACTGTGGACTTGGATCTTGGATCCGGGGCCATGGGAATACTGTGCCATTTTAGTTGCAATAGTGAAAAATGTCGTACAGTGGGACTGTTTGGGGGCTTTTCCTTGGACGCCATTGGCGGCATTTCAAAACCGGAATAATTTATAGTACAATTTTAAAAATACCAACATAAAGTTTTATAAAGCAATTTATATTTTTATACTAAACGAACAAATAGCATTGAAATACAGTAAAGAAAAATGAAGTAGAAAGATTATACGAATGCCCACGAAGCGGGGAAATGAAGCTAAGATGTGATTGGAGGGAGTTAGCCATGAATAACTTAATACAAAATAATAACTAATAAATATCATAATATATGCATGCAACACTAAAAAATATTCTTATTTTCAGATTAACTTTTTCAGTTTTTTTAAACAACAACCAATTTATTCTCATTTGATTTATTGCTCTTTGAAAGGGCATAAAGAAACATGAAAACTCTGCGACAACGAAAACTGAATTATGAGGATTATGAAGAAAGCTCAGAAATGAGCAAAATAGAAAACATTGGAATGCCGAATAATATCGGCAAGAAGGTCTACTTCCTTCGTGATCAGTTTTCGCGCCGTATGCTGCATCTAACAGCATGAAATACATAAAATAACAATAAAAACAAAAAATTAGCTACAATAAGACCAACTTCAACATCAGCATAAAATAAGTGATAAAAGCGCTGTTTATTTAATATATTTAAAAAAATTCGATTTTATTTGAACAATTTCACAATTGATCAATAATTGGCAGACATGTGTACTACAAAGCAGTTGCGTGACAAAGCTGGCAATTTTTCGTATCAACTCACCGTTAGTGTCTTGAGATGGTTAAAGCAACAAACAAATATAATTTCCATTAAAAAAGTTGTCAAAAAATTTTAATACAACGACAACGCTGCAAACATTTTGAACGAATATTTAGTTTTCCTTTCATTTAAATATATACTTAACTTACTTACATATATACAGATATAAAAGATTTGATTCAATGCTATGGCAGTCTCGGGGGTAGGTAGAATACAATGACTTACTGGCCATACAGTGGGCAAGCGTAAACAGCAAAGTTGCAACAATTTTTTGGTTTACACAAACAAATGAAATAGCAATAAACTGATGAGAATAATAATACGTAAATTAAGCAATGCAATAGCCCAGTGACTTAGATATAATTTTTATAAGCAAGTGCACTTTAGACCACTCAACAAAGCTGTCGACAGTCTAGGTGCACTACAACAGGTACAAACTACATAAACCAAATAAATTGGCAATAATAAATTTTTTTCCATGCGAATCTTTTGCTGTCCTTACGAATTGCCACAGCTCTTGGCCAGCAAGTCTGTATGTACATATGTACAAGAAGTATATGAATATACCCCCTTAGAATATACATAAACAGGAGCACTCAACAAATGCTTGACGATCGCCATAGCCAACAAAAACAAATACCGCAATAGTACAATCACAATGTATTTATAGTAAAAAGAAAGTAAAATAATAGAAATATATAAACACAACAATAGCCCAGTGAAGTTTTTAATACACAAGCATTTTCAGTTCAGTTGCTGCCACATACACTTACAACATAGTGGGCGTTACAAAAAATTGTCAGAGCGAGAGTAAAATTTTAAAATCCAAGAGTACAGGATTTGCCAAATATAATTGGTTAAATCTTCAGAAGCAAAAGAAAAACGCAATAGCGCAGGAATCTGCAACAACAAAATGTACGACAAAAAATTCGTGTAAAAAGAAAGTTTAAGATCGGAAAAAACAGTAGCCGAATATTAGAATAAATCGATAAATATGTTTTCTATTGACAAATTTCTTTTTCGTTTAATCGATAATAATAGAAGAATCATGCCAAAAGCTTAACACATTTCTTAAGATGTAACTTAACAAATTGTGTGAAATGAATGATAAAAACACATTATCTACATATATATTATATACAGAGACTGCAAACAAATGTGATCAGATATTTTAATAGTTTATGTATAAAAACGGAATAAATAAAGAAACATACTAAAGAAGAAAATAACACGAAGTGAAATATATAATAAATAAATTAGCATAACACACAATGTACACTTCTACGTACAAACATATATATTGAAATAGAAAATGTTCATTCTAAACTACCAACAACAAAATCAAAATCTAATGTATTGCAACAAATAGATGAACAGCAATTTATGTGAGTACATACATATAAACTAAGCCAATATTAACACATAAGTGAGCCAATTGCAAACGTTTTGCTTATATTTTACAATAGCATATCATAGAGTTAGCGCTCCTTCATAGCCTACCCGAAGGCGCAAAAACGTACGGGTAGGCTGAGCGCGAGTTTTACCAATTCATTTTACAATAGCTAACGGTTTATGGTATGATTGAGAGGAACTGCGGATGCCAGAGGCATCGAAGTCATACCATTACCACAAGGGAACCAAGGTGACTGAAGCTGGCTGTGTAGCACCCTTGATACTTGTACCATAGCGGGCGACCTATGCCAGCAAATCAGTCGAAGTTACAACAACCATATTAGTTTCAAATATATTTGAGTTGTATTAATACAATAACAAATCTTTATGTTAGAAACGTCAATACAATCGTTTTTCTTTATGTTAAAACCAGACCAAACCCGAAAACTACGTTAATATTGAAATGAGTTTCAACACATATAGGAAGTTCATTAAGTGCTGGGAGCTCACTAGAGCATTTCGCATCAACGATTTGCACACGTATGGGTGCATGTAAGTCAAGCTTACACTTCAAGTTTAAACTGGCTCTCATTCTACCGTGACAGATGTCTGAGCTTTCAATAATTAAATGTCAGTACCAGGACTTTCTATATGCGATGAAAGAAAGATGAACAAACAATCCAACTGTAAATCAAGGTAATTCAAAAAGAAGGAGTCATACAGTTATTTTTTTCTTTATATATTATGATTTTGCAAGTATTATAAGTTCAAACAACAAACACATTGGCCCTTAAGATTTTTTGTTTGAAAAAGAAGAACGTTATAAACACAAAATAATCAATTAATTATTTCCAACAATAGTGCCGAAATATTTCTACAAAGAATATTATTATGAAATAAGCATTTAATAAGGTTAATGTGTAGTTAAAGAAATTAACAACATAAATGCAATGTAAGAGTTTAAGACAAGCTAATTAAACAAGAACTTAATTAAAATAAATGAAAAAAAAAACAAAAAACAAAATAGAAAAACTATTAAAAACCCTAAAAAGCAAAGCTGAAAATGCTGCATGCAACTGAACATTGAACATTTTGAAACTGTTTGTTTGCGAATTTCAGAAAAAGGAGTAAATCTTCCAAAAATTATTAATGCAATAAGTGAAACATTAAATATACAGTCATTTGAACATAAACAGACACCAGATAACACAACCATATATAACAATATTCTTACTAGGTACGTAGGTAAAGTAAGTATGTATACTTAATATATTATTGCTTGCCATATAAACAGTAGCTGATATTCAAAATTTAACAAATTGAGAGAAATACGAATTTTTAAGCGAAATAACTAAAAAGCTATGCCAATTAGTATTACTTACAGCAAATTATTACTGTTATCCAATATTTTATATATGTTATCTTGGCAAATATTAAATCTTTAGTTTAAAACTTAATGCATTAAAACCTTAGTAGAATATTTTATTCAACTTTATATATAAAATCAAATTATTATCCAACTGCTTGTGTTTCAAGATCAGGCGTATATGAAAATCTTTTATTTCACTTAAAAGCTTGGGCTACAAGTGAAATTCCAAATCAGCACATACTCTCTCTCAATTTGCAATCAATGAAAAATAAGCTCATTCCTACATTAACTCATATTTCATAAGACAACAGAAAACATATATCAAAATAATAGATTCGTTTATAAGCTAAACGCATTGGCAAGGCAATGTAATACATAAAAATATAACCAACCGACAGGACAAAAATACAGCGATGGTTGCCCAAAGAGAAGCGAACAGCAAACAGTGAACCACAATGACATTGGATTAAGTTCAGCACACCCAATTACTAAAAATATCAAAACACATACAAAACAACAACAGAAAACAGAAATAAATACTTACTAAATCCGATATGATTCCTTCCCTCAATAAAATCGTATATATTCAATAAAAAATCAAATATACAGTATTAAAGGCATCAGTGAAATCATAACAAGACCATGTAGCGAAAAATAATCGTCACGCTACGAATACACCACATATTACATACATATAGAACTTATGTTTTGAACAACAGTTATTATTTGGCTTTTATAAAGAAACATATAAACACATTTAATGCGAAAAATCATTAAATCAAATCGTTTCTCAATCAAAAGAATTATCATGCTGGCGTCGGGTCGTCATTTCAAAGTATGATTAAAGGCATGTGAAATCTTCGCGAAGTACACACGACATGCGTAGTTAATGAAAATAATACAGTAGTGTCGGTATTTAGCAATCACCAACACAAAATATCATAGTTTATGGACTTCAAATATGGATGTCGTTCTGTGTATGTATCAGAATTCAAAGCAAACACTTACTTGTTGTATAACTCCTGATAAGAGATTTCTCTAGCATTTTTACATTAATACACATACAACGATTGAGGTAATAATAACTTTTATTTGGAAAATCGAAGTATTTATTAAAATACCACACAAATCATAAAGAAATAACCTAGAATGCACGAAATTACATATTTTGGCTAAATGAAGTTAAAACACCAAGCAATTCCAATTTGACTGAACTGAAAATTTAGTACATACACATACATTGCCACTTAATCTTCCGTAATTTTCTAACTTCTAACTGACTAACATATGATATACATATTCATATAATGTTTTAAAATGTCGCTAAAAGTTTGCTAAGCAATATAATGGAATTAATCAGTTCATTGGACCGTATGTCATTCCATTTTGAACCATGTGAACACTTCCTATGCACAGAAGAACAAGCACATTGGTATGTATGTCTTTCATTTTCAATGGTTCTTTTTGGTTCTAGTCAATCTGGAATTGTGTGTATTGAGTATGTAAATGTTTAAATTTTTACGACTTATCTAAGTATGTTTTTAGACATTAATTTATTTTTCTGTTTTTGTCAGTTTTTTTATAATTCCCTCATGAATTTCGTATAAATATTAACACGATTAAGAAGGCATTGTACATATATGTATGTATACAATGTATAAGTTTTGATAATAAAAATTTCGGCTTGAAATAAAGATTTTGGCATAAATTCGTTATATTAGATAGTTCAAGGAAAGAAGGAGAAATTTATGATAAAATAAGTAATATTAATATAAAATTCCGTGGACTAAAACTAAAATATAATAAAAATAAATAAACAGAAGTGGCTTCTGAACAAATAAGTAAGAAAGATGAACCAACTTTTGATAACAAAAACGCAATCCTGGACATAACTTTGGCAAATCTTTGTGAAAAATGCGAACATTTAGAAGTGATGAAAACTCCCGGACTTAGCGATAAATAACAAAAACATGGAACAAAAAATGAGACAAATCTGAAATGATTGAGAAAACGTAAGAGATTACGTAAATCTACCAGACCCCGGATGTTCTTAACGGATGTGAGAGCGCGACATCTATTGCTTAAGGGAGACGTTGGAGGGTGTATACACAAAAAAAAAGAAACTAAATGTAGTTGAACTAATTTAAATGAATTATAACCTAAATTAACTTTAATTGATATGTTTAGGTGTAAGATGTAAAACTAGTAAGAAACACAAGAACTTTCGGTAATGTTCCTATATATTATACGAGTATAGAGAGTATACAATTAAAGGAAATTGACAATTTAGACGTACTTTTAGGCACTTTAGGTACATTTTCGGACTTGAATGTTGAAAAAAATAAACAAAAACAAAATAAAATGATACGAAAAAGAAAAATAGAAATTTACAAAATTTTGAAGGAACAAAAATAAGCAAAAGCTATTTGATACAAAAAATATAAATTTGTATTACATCCTCTGGCGTACAGCTCCAACATCTAAGATTCTTCAGCTAAACATGTCAACAGAACATATGTGTGTTTGACATTGCAAATCCAGCTAGTACTCGTTAAACAAAAATCACAGAAAATTTGTGAAAATTTGCAAAAGTAAACATTGAAATATTCAATTGTATAATTTACAGGCAGAATTTTTCATATTTTTTGATTGACCACCAGCTTCATTTCTGTTCGAATCCCGTTGATCGTAACAAATCAAACGCAAATACAGATATTTACTAAAAACTTTCACTTTACTTGACATTACGGCGACGTTAAAAATTATTAAATGTACTTTTAACATGACAAACTTAGCGGAAGAGCGTATAATTGGAACTCGATTTACTTAATGTAGGATCAAAAATGGATATTACAACAAATTCTGGAACTTAAATTCAGGAAACCTCTCGGCCACCTTTGGATAATTCTCTCTCGGTGTAAGTCAAGGACAAAAATATTCAAAAACTATATTCAAAAATTATAACAAAAAAGCTAAAATTAAAATGAAAAGCAAAACCAAAAACCAAACTCAAAAATTACTTAAAAAATTACCAAATTTTGGAAGTCAAAATTTCGTAGAAACAAAATTTGTGGAAAGCGCTGGAAAAATTGAGATGCATTTTATGGGCAAATATGAGAAACTATGGAAAAAATTTAATATATCACGAAAAAAGTACAAGCTTATTTTAAGCACCTTCGCGCCTTATCTTTAAGAAACAAAAATAAACGACATAAACACTAAAATTAAAATAAAAACGAAAAAACCCAAAACACATAAATTAAAAGAATAACAAAAGTGTAAATTATTGTGAACAATCTAAAAAAAAAACATTTTTTGAATCCCAAAACGAACAAAAGTGGTTACAAGAAATGATAATTATTTCAATTTATTTACGGCACTCTGGTGAAGAAAATTAAAGTTTCGATGTTTGAAAAATTTTTTGTTTGCGTTTTTATATCGATTCGCATTGACCAACGTGTTTATATGAAACACTTAAGAATTCTCCCAAGTCTGTACCCTAATTTTTCTCATCCAACTAGATTACTTCCATTTCTGAAAACAAATATACCATCTAAATTATCAAAACAGAACATCTGCCTTAAATTACATTTTCCATAATTGGAATCAAAACAGCAAAACAATATACATAACTCAACAAATAAAAATAGCAGTCTGAAATCAACAACAATAAGGGCATAACCGGAAGCAAACCAAATCACTAGCAATCGCAACGATTCCAAACTGAAAACACAATTCAAGTGATCGACAAAATTCAAACCAATTAATATCAACAGTAAGCCAAAATTAGCGAAATCTCAACAAAATTCAAAAGTTACCGTAATCGCAAAATTATCAAAAATAAATATAATAGAAATGATGGAAATAAATCAAAAAAAGCAAACCAAGCAATAAATAAATGACAACTTTTACCGGCGACTGAACCTTTCCACTCGATATTGAAAAGCAAGCCGATCAGGTGAACTTGCTAGCCAAGATGATAAAGTAAATCAGTATTACAGTACAGGCAATAATGTCGCCGGTTAGCCGACGAAAGATGTTTTCTTTATTTACAAAATTCAAAATCATAATCAAAATCGGTGAAGAAAAATTCCACTACTAAAGCAGATTTCAAATATGAAAATATTGCACAGTGCATTTTAACCAATATGCTTACATTTATAAGTATATTACATAGTTTGATTTCCTCTAAGTTACAACGTTTTGATATTCATTTGTTCATTATACTCCTAACTTTTAATTTTGATCACAGATTTTTCAACGACATCTACATAACAAGAGCAAAAATTAAGAGGTGTATTCTATGTTATTACCATATAAGTAAACGTTAAAACAAAAGAGAAACTGATAAATTTAGAGGAGAAATAAAATTTATATAAACATTGCTCAACGATTCAAAAAGACAAACAAAATTCTAATAATATAAAACACTGCGAAAAAAGATTAATTAAGAAAAACATAACAAAAATCAACAAAAAAAAATATAAATATCTTGAAACGATTTTGTTCAATTGTAATTAAATAAAAATCCTATATGTTGTGACATCGTCTTGAATGATCTTTAGTTGACGCATTCTTCATTCACTATGATGAGTGAGAGGAGGTGAACGAAAGCTAAACAAAAAACAATGAAAGTAAAATATTAGAGGGATGTGTGCATATTATGTTAGGATAAAACAGATAAGAAAATACAATTAAGGAAAATTCAATTTTAAGCCCGAATTACTTGAACTTACTTTTTAATTGTATGTAAACACAGAAATGTAGCATTTATGATTATTGTATAACTGGATAGGCATAAAATTATACGCCTCTCTTTTTGGATGAATCGAAGAAGCTCAATAATAATGCAAATGTGCACAATACGATATAAAAGCAAAACTTATAAAGATTACATAAAACACATCCATAAATCAATAAAGACAAAACTAGTTTTAATATTAATATTATTGGCTTTATGAAAAATATACATGCATGCATTTGTGCACACTAAAGCTAAACAGTCAAAAACAACAACAATGACTTTATAACCTATAACTGTGTATAACAAACCTACATTTAACGTACAGATTTATGCATATACACCAAACTACATACACACATAAATACATACATACAAACATACTTACATACTATAAATGCGTGTCACACATAAATACGTACTATGTGTATGGTATGGTATTAAGTAAGTAAAAGTATATATGTAATCTTGTAACACGTTTCATAAGCATACACACATACGAGATTGCAAATCAAACATACGTACATACATACATATATGCATTTACATATGTAAATTTGTTCACACATAAATACATACACCTATAATTATGTCTAATTTAAACATAACGAAATCTGTACTATATTAACCAAGTTCGAACATTCTCCTGCTTTCCGAAACACATCAGCTCTTCCCGTTGCTTACCGGCTGATACTTAATGTATATATGTATGTACATACATACCTCTATGTATTGTAGCCTAAACCGTTTATGGCAATACCAAACAATGCAAAATTCCACTTATTAATTATACTATATATACTATATATATATACTATATATTATATATAAACTATTGTATGACGTACATACTTATATAGTGAGGTTTCATGCTCTCATTCACAGTTTATAAAAGTAATTTACACATGATTTAATAACCGGATTTCCGTTTTTTAACGCCTTTAGCGCGGATGTTTCTTCAGTTATATTATTTACAGCACTACCAAATGGGAGTTAGAAGTGTGGCTCCTATTTACAAATATAATATGTTTATTTAATTTTTCATATTTTTCAACTTCATATTAACACCAGACGAGTTCTTTCATTGGCGTCAGTTAACTTCCAGCGCTGATTCTGAACAAAAGTCTCCACAAGGGAACTGATTTGTTTGCTGATTTCTGAAATGAGACACTTTGAAGAACTCGATCGAAAAAATAAATAATAGTACATTTAGCGCTCTAATTCGAAGAATTGAACGATTCTCAAGGCAACAAAATAACAATAACTGGATCTACATTGATATAAACAACGTTAAGAGGCAATAGCATTGATATGGAAGGCGACACAAACCAATTTAAACTAACCGGCATCCGATTTTTTGTTCAAAATGCAATTTTCGAAGTAGGCGGACAATTTTAGAATAATAAGAACTGTTTCGACAATACCTTTGGCAAATTCATTTGGAATCACTTTGGGATTTTCATGATTACTTTAAGCAAATATTGAACAACCACAACAACCACAAAAGCATCCAACTTTACCATGAGCAGCCAAAATGAAACATAAACAAATCGCACATGGGCCAAATCGTCCGATCAAAAGTGCCTTCAAAACAAATACTTAAAAAACGTTGATTTTTTAATAAAAATAACAAACAAAAAAACAGAAAAATTTTAGAAAAATTAAAAAATTAAATTAAAAACTAAAAACGAACTGAATCGTAGAAAACGAATGAATGATTAACTAAAACGGGCCCAAAATAGACCAAAACAAAAATCAAAATCTTCAATTGTCGGAATTAGAGCGCTTTTTGTGTATATTTTGTTAACAACGAACGACCTACTTTATTTCAAATACTTCAAAAGTTAAAAAACGAAGTAATATGAACGAAGATGAGTGTATGGAACTCACACATTGTGGATCTCAACGCAAAGCGGCTTAATTTAGACCCGATCCCAATTTTTAGTTACTCTACCATTATGTGGCAGCAATCTCTACTAAAAAAACTAAACAAAACGTTATTCAAAAACATAAGCAAAAATTAAAAAAAAATATATATATATTCTGATAACATACTCAGAGTAGAGTATAAATAAATTAATTAAAAAATTTAAACATTAAGAAAACTCCCTAGGCATAAGCATATGAGAATCTTTTAGGACTAAATTAATCATGGGTAAGATATAAGTATGTACAAGCGGGCGTTAAATAAATCAAAACTTGAGATCATAGGACGTGGTGGGATATATTGAGGCTTTCAGTTGGGTCGAAAATAAACATATTTAAACAAAAAAAAAACTCATACAAAAGGGATGTTAACTAAATTGAAGCAAGGAGGAATTTGGATTGACGTCAAAAAACTAATTAACAATTTTAATTATAAGCAATTAGAAAAAAAACTTTGAGAAATCTTGTCTTAAGCACACCAGGCCCCGTCAAGAATGACCAATAAGGATAATTTTATAATACTAAGCGAAAAAATTTGCTCCAAAACGTAACATAAGGCAGAGTCTGATGTGTTTCGTGAAATTAGCGGCTGCGAAAATTCCATGAACATTAAAACGTTTCAAATGTAAATCTTCAACAGAATTGAATGACTGAAAATGAACAAGAGAAGAATAAAACACACAGATGGTAAAACACGGTTAATCTTCTATTACTATTTTGTTAATTAATGCTATTTTTAGAGTTTTGTACACACTTCAAATTTTTTCATAACATTGATTATACAATTGGTGGGAAAACAATTTTCCAACATACTAAATGTGCATTTTTATCATCACAATTTTCAAAGCAGCTTTTGAAGCAGTAATGCAACATTTTTACATTTAGGTTCGAATTGCTCATATGTGTAACATTATTAATTGAGAACTTTATGTTTGAGCTCTTACAACAACAAGGAGGCAATTAGTAAATAAAAAAGTTATTTAGTTAAACTGCAATAGACCGGAATTATTTCCATGAGATAGTACAAACAATTTAGGATTAACGTTTATATACATACATATATAAATCGCTTTATACGTTAATGAAATATACGAAATACTAAGAGCTATAAGCCAAAAAAAAATAAATGAAATACACAGAAGAGTTGTTCCAGCAGAAATTCACTCCGCGCAGTTCATTTTCGCACGAACAACGCATTAACCAGGATATTTTCTTATAAAGCTATTCACAATTGGAGTCGAATATGTGAAAGGCTTTAAAAAATTATATTTGTCATTGAGTTGAAATTGTTGAATATTGTTTACCAAGCTCATGTGTAACCAGAATTGAATCAAACTAATTTACATTATAATGAAATTTAATGAAAATTTTACATAAACTTTAGTTTAATATTTTCATACTGATTAACTTCAAAATACAAATTTTTTAGTAAGAAAATGAATTCTTGGTTGCCATGGAACTAGTTTAGTTTTAGTTCGGATGCGCGTTCTTTGCATCTTGATTGAATTGTAAATGTTCATTGTGGACACGAAAACACACACAAGCACAACACATTTGTACACATAGATTAAGCGAAAACTTGGTCGCTTCAACGTTTGTAAGTAAGCAAAATTGAATATTTGGAATATGTAGAAAAACATGTAAAGAAATTATACATACATGCATAAGTTGTATTTACCCAAGGAAAGTGACAACTTTAGATTCAAACAATAAAGTAAAAGTAAAATAACAAAAACAAACACAAAAACAAAAAACAGAACCCCTAAAACGGCGAAAAATAATGCAGATAAGAACAAAAAGAATACAACATTCAACTATATTACATTTTTAATCATAAATAAAAATTATTTTATTGAAATTATGTAAAATTTGCAAAAAAAGTAAAATACAAAAAATTATATTGTTTATTTTCATCTTGAGAAATAAAGTTTTAAAATCGTATAAAAATAGTAAAAACCAAATGGTGTCATTGGGTTGTGGGCAATCGATATTTCTCGCACCTTTTTAAGCGAATGGGCATTTTAAAGAAAAAAAAATCTCTTATCAAAATTTGTTACTTAACATCGAGGGCATTTCTCTTATTTCTTGTTTGTTGAACACTTTGGTTTTGCTTCTAAATAGTAGCCTGAGTATCGGGGATAACATCTTCACGGTTGCTTAATTTCGCTCCAAGGAGCATCATCTTGAAATCTGAAAACAGATCTGGAGATCCGGTGGATGTGGAAGTAATTCGTCCTTGTTTCAATTAATTTCAGACAAGGACTTGTCTTGATTATGATCTCACACGACATTCACTTTACACAGAGCGTCGAAAATCTTTATGAGGTATATTTACACTAGTCTGATCACTTTTTGAAATCTGCGACATTTTTACATCAAAAGGTTTTCCATTAAGACCTCAAATTTATTTGTATTATTTTATTTCAAAAAAGAACTTTTCCACTCAAAAACTCTCATGAACCAATTATCCGATTGCTATTTTATTTATTCTAGTGATTCCTCGTATTGAAAATGCTCCTAATATTTGGGACGGCGTTATTAAGAGAACAGTTGCTTAGACCCCACACGTCGGCATACACGCGAACTAGTACCTCAGTTTATGAAATGCCGATCTGAAATTTTCCTCACGTCCGTTTCTTTCCAAAAGAATACTAAGTTTTCAAGACATGTGTAATTTATAAACAAAAAATTGTTTAGAAAAATAATAAAATAATTCATTTTAAGTTTTAAAATTATCACAACAATTAAATAAATGTGGAAGAATTTGTTTTAAAATTAAATTAATTTCCAAGTCACTTAAATAATTTCAGGGAAATGAGTAAAATGGTGCAAATTGTTTGACAGTTTTAATGATATGATAGAGTGGTAGTTCCGGTAGCATAAATAGTTATCTCAGAGCTAGGTTTTAATCATTCTACACTAATCCCCGACTTGCGGACGATCAAATGAAGTGAATAAGCTGGAATTTGCTTGATCTTAACCATATTTCAATTTCCTGAATTATTTCTGAAAATACATAATTTTCGATGTGTTATATGGTATGTATGTATGTATGTAGGACATGATGGTAATGATGTTACCTCAGTATGTTCTTCTCAAGGCTTATCGGTTACTAAACTTAAATAACGATTGATTGATGTTGAAAAAGTAATGGATAATTAGAACGAATAAATATGTATAAATATTTTAATATTTAATCATATCTTGGATGGTGTCTTTCAAAAAAATTCATTTGATATTCTCATATTCCCATGTTTGATTACACTTAGGTTAGAGATCGCAGATTTATCTACTACGTTCTATGTTCACTGTCATACGCTTCATTTAAGTGGTAAAGAGAGGCTAAGTTCGGGTGCAACCGAACATTTCATACTCTTGTAACGTGCTAGCGTTAAAACCGGGGTAATACCTTCAGGTAGATAAAGCTTGTTAGTTATATGAGATCTACGGGGAGTTTCCACACGATTTATTCTTCCAAACTACAAATAAGTGCTGTTATTGGAAAAACACGCTCTCTCATTTTCATTGAGATAACTCACATTGAAGCGATACGTCGACTGCATGGGTATTTCAAATGAGCCGAATCCAAAAAAGCTGTTCGCACACAAAGCACTTTCAAGGAAATGGTTGTCTTGTTTTGTAGAAGAACTGGACTTATCACAACCATACCACTAGAACAAGGGAGAACAGTAAATTCCGAGTTTTGTGCCTGCCAGTTATCTTTCAAGAAATCAGGAAAATAAACCACCGAAGACGGATTACTCTTCACCACGACAATGCGAGCCGTCATACATAGACTGAAACCATTTTAAGTAATCCACCGTAAAGTCTTGACTTGGCTCCGAATATGTTCTTTTTATTCCCGTATAAAAAAGAAAACAAAGTCAACATTTCTCGACACCTAAAGAGGCGGTCAATGCGCTCAAAACGCAAGTTATGGAGATACTTCAATCAGAGTGGCAGAAGTGCTTCGAGATTGGAGAATATTTTGAAATATAATAAATATTTTCTTTTGAAATATAATAAAGCAAAATGGCAAAATGTTTAAGAATATCTCTCTTTTTAGTTTGTCACGAAGTTTGTAACACCCAGAAGGAAGCGTCGGAGACCCTATAAAGTATATATATTGATCAGTATGTTGAGCTGAGTCGATTTAGCCACGTCAGTCTGTATATATACAAACTAGTCCCTCAGTTTTTAAGAAATCGTTTTGAAATTTTGCAAACGTCATTTTCTCTTCAAGAAGCTCATTTGTCGGAACTGCCGATATCGGACCACTATAACATATAGCTGCCATACAAACTGAACGATCGGAATCAAGGACTTGTATGGAAAACTTTCGAATTTAACCTCCGAAAAAATTGTTCAGATCGGATTACTATAGCATATAGTTTTCATACAAACTGGACACATATTTACTAAAAGAAATGTACCTGTGGAGGGTATATTAGCTTCGGTGCAGCCGAAGTTAACGGGTTTTCTTGTTTTTCGATGAAATCGCGAATAAATTACAGTCAAACTTTCTTGACTTACTTTACATATGTATATTAAAAGCCATAAACTTTTATTCATATATTTTAGTTCTCATCTGGTTCTTTTTACTGGCGTAGACACCGCTTTCGCGATTACAGCCGAGTTAACAACAGCGCGCCAGTCGTTTCTTCTTTTCGCTATGTAGCGCCAATTGGATATTCCAAGCGAAGCCAAGTCTTTCTCCACTTGGTCTGTTCACCGGAGTGATGGTCTTCCTCTTCCTCTGCTTCCCCCGGCGGGTACTGCGTCGAATACTTTCAGAGCTGGAGTATTTTCGTCCATTCGGGCAATATGACCTAGCCAGCGTAACCGATATTTTTTAATTCGCTGAAATATGTCAATGTCGTCATTTATCTCATACAGCTCATCGTTCCATCGAAGGCGATATTTGATTTCGCAGAACCTTTCTCTCGAAAACTCGCAACGTCGACTCATCAGTTGTTGTCATCGTCCAAGCCTCTGCACCATATAGCAGGACGGGAATAATGAGCGACTTATAGAGTTTTGTTTTTGTTCGTCTAGAAAGGACTTCACTTCTCAAATGCCTACTCAGTCCGAAGTAGCACTTGTTGGCAAGATTTATCCTTCGATCAGCAGTTTCCACAGCCGTATTAGTTTTGCAGGGATACCAAATTCAGACATCGCGACATAAAGGCAGCTACTTTTCATGATGTCGAAAGCAGCTTTGAAATCGACGAAGTGGTGGTGTGGTGTCGATTCTCCTTTCACGGGTCCTTCCCAAGATTTGGCGCATGGTGAATATCTGGTCGGTTGTTGATTTGCCAGGTCTAAAGCCACACTGATAAGGTCCAATCAGTTTGTTGACGGTAGGTGAGGAGACTTATCTCACGGTAGTTGGCGCAGATTGTGGGGTTTTCCTTTTTGTGGATTGAGCAGAAATCACTTAAATTCCAATCGTTGGGCATACTTTCGTCCGACCATATTTTACAAAGAAGCTGATGCATGCTCCTTATCAGTTCTTCGCCGCCGTGTTTGAATAGCTCGGCCGGCAATCCATCAGCTCTCGCCGCTTTGCTGTTCTTCAGACAGGTAATTGCTATTCGAACTTCTGCATGGTGGGGCAAGGAAACGTCTGCTCCATCTTCATCGATTGGGGAATCGGGTTCGCCTTCTTCTGGCGTTGTACTTTCACTGCCATTCAGCAGGCTGGAGAAGTGTTCCCTCCATAATTTTAGTATGCTTTGGGCATCGATCACTCGATCACTTTTGGGGTTTCTACAAGAGTATGCTCCGGTCTTGAAACCTTCTGTTAGATGCCACATCCTTTCTTAGAATTTTCTAGCATTACCCCTGTCGGCCAGCTTGTCAAGCTTTTCATACTCACGCATTTCAGCCTCTTTCTTTTCCTGGCTGCAAATGCGTCGTGCTTCCCTCTTCAACTCTCGGTGTCTATCCCATCCCGCACGTGTTGTAGTCGATCGTAACGTTGCGATGTAGGCAGTCTGTTTTTTCTCCGCTGCGACAGGCACTCCTCATCGTACCAACTGTTCTTTTGCATTTTCCGAAAAGCAATGGTTTCGGTTGCAGCTGTACGTAAGGAGTTTGAAATGCCGTCTCACAGTTCCCTTATACCGAGTTGTTGAGGAGTGCTCTCAGAGAGTAGGAGAGTGAGTAGAAAATCGTTCGGCTATCTGTTGTGATTGCAGCTTCTCGACGTCGAACCTTCCTTGTGTTTGCCGACGTGCGTTTTTTGCTGCACAGAGGCGGGTGCGAATCTTGGCTGCAACAAGGTAGTAGTCCGAGTCGATGTTAGGACCTCGGAGCGCACGCACATCTAAAACACTGGAGACGTGTCTTCCGTCTATCAGAACATGATCGATCTGCTTAGTGGTTTTTCGATCCGGAGACAGCCAGGTGGAATTTTCTTATGGTGGAATCTAGTACTAGAGATAACCATATTTCGGGCCTTTTAGTTTCATTAAAATATCACACATACTTATCAACCAGCGCGCTTTCAACACAAGTTTAAAGACGCAGATACTTTTATAGGATATTTTGCGGCAAAGAAAGGGACGGGATGATTGAAATAATTTTGACATTGTTCTACTCTACTTGAAAACGTATTTTTTAGCAATTTTCAATATAAATAATACTCACTAACTGAGATATACTGATACTGTCCAATATATGGTATAAGGTATATACAAGGTGTTTTCCAAAGTAAATAAGACTTTTTGAATCTAGCGCCCCCTGGTGGCGCCATCTATATGTCGATAGGTGCGTTCGAATCTGCTATCTCTATCGATTGTCCAGTGAGAATGACATTTCATGGATTGGAAGTGAAGTTATTGTGTTTTAAGTGTCAGCATGTTTGTTTTATGTGTGGGAAAATGAGCTTCGAACAAAGAGCCAACATTAAATTCTGTTTGGCTGCTTCAGTACAGCTTTTTGCACGGTCCAAAAGCATGTCGAACGAGTGTTTTAGCTCGTTGGGCGGTATGGCCGCCAGTATGCCGCCGGTACAAGCCTTTTGAATGGCCTCTTCATCTGCATAACGCTTTCCTTTCATGGGCAAATGCATTTTTCCGAAAAGGAAGAAGTCGTACGGTGCCATATCAGGTGAATACGGGGAGTGGTTAATGGTCAAAATGTGATTTTTGGTCAAATAATCGTCCTTAAAATGTTGAATTCTGTGCAATTTTTGGTCGTCAGTCAATTTGTGCGGAACAAACCGTGCACACACCTTTCGTAAGCCCAAACGTTCGGTCAAAATGCGATAAATCGATGTTTTGGAAATTTTCAATTCCATTTCCATGAATTTCAATGATGATTTCGGCTTATTTTTGGTGAATTCGCTCACACTTTCGATGGAAATTCCGGTGATCACGGATTTTGATTGGCCCAATGTTGTTGTCATTTATGCCCTCGCGACCACTTTGAAAACGTTGAAACCACTCATGCACTCTGTTAAGGGATAGGCAATCATCGCCATAAACTTGTTTCATCAGTTGAAACGTTTCGGTAAACGCTGAAATTCGCGTTATTTTAAAGTTTTCCTTCGTTAAAGGCAAATCCGCTAGAGAAACGTTCCGTGAGATTAATGGTGTTTTGGGGATGGTACTCTATCACTTCGAACTGCGGAGGAATGGTTTCGACGATTCAGAGCGGGTGAAAATGACACCATGAATAAGCCAGCCGGCGGAAGACCTGTGACGACGAATACCGACCAAATCGTGGAAAACATCGAGTTAGACCGGTATGTGGCATCTCGTGACATCGCCGAGAAGATGGGAGTTAATCACCGAACCATTTTAAATCATCTGCAGAAGGCAGGATACACAAAAAAGCTTGATGTTTGGGTGCCGCATGATTTGACGTAAAAAAAACCTTCTGGACCGAATAAACACCTGCGATATGCTGCTGAAACGGAACGAACTTGACCCATTTTTAAAGCGGATGGGGAAGCAGGCGATCGACCAGAAAAGTCCAGAACTGGCCAACAGGAAGGGTGTAGTGTTCCACCAGGATAACGTTTTTTATAAAGCATTGAATAAAGAGCAAAAAAGCGGTAGGGAGATATTTGATATATATATTATATATATACACATATATAGGGTTACCATATCGATCTCAGTCAAAATCAGTCCCGTTGCATATGCACCCCCCAAATTAATCGAATTTGGTCACCAACTTTTACTCAACCGCCCAACTCCATCGTTTTTTTCGTATTTTTTTCTTAGATCATTCTTCGATTCGATAAAAATATTAAAATTTGTTTTTGTTAATATACTTGCACATAATTTAATTAGCAATATAAAAACTGTTTACCTCTGATGCTGTAAACACAAACAAGGCGGCAGATTTCAAGCGACATCTGTCAAACAATAGCAGAAACTAGCCATTTTTGGGCAGTGTTGCCTAGGCTTGTCGAAAAAATATCGATATATCGATATAATTTTTTCAATGTATCAATATTTTTGAGCGATATATTTTGTTTCGATATATCGAGGTATCGATATAATATTACAAGTATGGAAAAAGTATGAAAATTGATATTTTTATGATCAAAAAATTCTAAATCCTATTTTATACTAACATTTTTTAAATTTTTTTTGTTTATGGTCGACTTGATTTCCTGCTTTTTAATTTAGTACTAAAGTTGGCTTTTAAGTTGGCAACTTGTGCAACTCAAGTGTAAATGTCATTTCAGTGTCAGTGTCTTTCACCGAATTTGGTATTGCTGTTCAGAAGAGTTTGCTAAACTTAGTTATTGTTAAACTAGAACCACTAGAACGACATTTACATCTGGCCAAAACAACAATTTTAGACCCACGCTTTAAGCGTACATATTCATTTTAGTTCAGCGCTAGCTGTTTCCACTGTAATTCCGATCATTTCCACTGTCAAAAGAATTACGTTAAGAACATAAAGGACGTAGAGGACAACTTTCGCCTGAACTCAGACCCTCTCCCACTACCAAAATTCCAAATTCGGAAAATTCTTCGCCGTCGTAGTGGTTCGGACATGAAAAATTTATGATAGATATTGCTGCAGCTTCAGCAAACTTTTTACTTTCAACTTCAACCAGTGATGGTATGCCTAGCGAACTAAAGCAACATCTAGATCAGCCTATAATACCCAGAAAAGAGAATCCTACAAAATTCTGGTTTCATTGTCGTCATTTTCCCCAGCCCTTTCCGACATTGCTCTAAAGTATTTGATATCGCTTGCGTCCTCGGTTTCCTCAGAGAGAGTGGCATCTGTTGTGAATCTCGCAGTACCCAATAACAGAAGTCGGCTTATAGCGGTATTCTGTAACCAGTCTCTAGTCTCTATTTGAGACATTTTGAGGTAAAATCTCAATTTGTGACTAGTTACTATTCACTAAACAGTCTCTAGCGTTAGTCTCAAAATATTCACTCAAACTTGAGACCTGGTAATTAACAGGTCACAAAACCAAAAAGAACTCTTGTCTGCCATTTAGAATATACTGAATAGAGATCATCACAGATATTAATCGATTGTGGTTATTTTCTATTTTGTAAGCAACTCAAACACGAAAAGGTTAAAACTAAATCAATTTTACATAAAATTCGTAAATATTATGAAACAAAGTCAACATATATTTTTACTTTTACTGATAATTATGTTTTTTGACTATGTTATAGAAAATTTAATATTTGTTATCGACATATTTATTTTCATTCAAGTTTAAAAACATCTCTGAATAATGAAATGTAATAGATTTTGTGACTGTCACACTCAGACTCATTGTCTCTAACTCAAAATCTCAAATTTAGAGACTTGAGACAGTACAACAGTACAGAATCGCACGGTTACAGCTGAGCACGTAAATCAATGAGTTTTTCTTATGTCTGTATCAAATAAATATTGGTTTGATTAATAAATAATTAATATTTTAATTGTTGTTCTTGATTTATTAAAAATTATGTATATTGATTAGTATTTATCTAGTAATGTAAGATGATTAAAGTAGATTAGGCCAAATACTTTTTTTTCATATCATACCCGATATATCGATATTTTTAAATAAAAATATTAATATCGATATTGATATATTCAAAAATTGCCGATACAATATACATCGATACTTTATTCCATTTCCGACATCACTAGTGTTGCCTACTCAAATTTGGTAAATTCAGCTAAATGCACGCAATTCTTGTGCATTACAAACTTGCTTTAACATGGGTCAAATGCGCAAGTAAATGTAAATTAAGCCCTCTAATGCATATTAGCGCTGTCGTCTGTCAGGGCTATTAGTTAGGGGTATACCATTTTTCGAATCATTTTTTGTTGCAAACATTCTCGAAATTATCTGAATAACAGTAATTGTAATACCGACTCTACTTGAGAACTGTCACTAAGCTGCTATAATCGTCATTCATTAACATCTTTTTTCACATATTTTTCGGACGCTCCAATTTTTTTTAATAAAAATAAATTTTTATCGCTGGCCAAATACTTGTGAAAATCCTCACAATTCATATCTTTGAAGTTATATTGAACAAGTACAATATTCTTAACGGTCTCAACTGAGAGGCGGTTACGCTTATTACTCCACTGCGTATTGATTAAGGGAAGAGCCTGCTTTAGAGGCCTCAAAAATCGATTTTTTTGGGAGGGAAAGAAATAATTGATAAAAGTGAAATTTTTAGGGTTTATAGTTATATATCTAAACATCATCCGAAAATTTTTTGGATACGAAATCTTTGATATTCTGCCATTGGGAAGCAATTGCCCGATAAATCTCGCATGTGCATTTGCCGGACGGCGGGTAGGATGCGGGCCACAATTTCTATCGGAAACAAAAAATGCAAAAAGATTCATATTTGTTAATAACTTATCTTCTAGTTAAACTAAGAAAATTAAAAAAAAGTGTATATGTAATTCTAAATTTTTTTAAAAATTGAAAAAAAGTGATTTTTGACCAAAAACATTTTACTTTCTGTTGTTTAAAAATATGTTCAAACTTGACTTTTCTTAGTTTTTTTTCGTTTAAATTGAAAATAATTTAATGCTAAAGATAATAAACTTCGCTCCAATTCCATACGACGTTTAGTTTTTTTTTCTATCCTGCCCGCCAATAAAGAAAAATCGTAAAAAATAAAAACCGAGAAATCGCACGTCAAAGTTTTCGCTTTCTGCTCAAGCGCTCATATACAGTGACGAGCAACATGTTAAAGGCACTTTTATTTCAACAGTTAGAGTTAAAATTTAATTTTTTTTGTTTGAAATGTTGTATGTGGACATCATATTTTACCTCTACTGTAAAAGTGCTAACATAAAACAACAATAAATTACTGTAAACAGCGAAATTTAAGAATAACTAAAATGTTACAGTTATGCACGCGTGTCATGTGATCTTTTATTACCGTTATTTTTTGCAATTGCGATAAGCACGCAGGAATTTTTTAGTTGTTAAGTGATAATTGAGTTGTGAAGTAGCAAACGTGACCATGCAGCCAGAAAATACGCAGAAAATTTTAAAATTAATAAAGGAGGAGCAATCTGTGCGTAAAATAGCAACAGAATGTAAAGTTAGCCATATGACAGTGCACAGGTTAAAACAAAAATATTTTAAAACCTCGTCCAAGAAAAAAGGTGGTCGGCCCAGAAAAATTAACGACCGACAATGCCGCCATCTCGCCCAATTGGTCACTTCGAACAATGCGGTAACACCCGCGGCAGCTCTTAAAGTGCTAAATATCGAAGCAAGTGAGTGGACAGCGCGCCGCGGCGCGCCGTTGCTTAAAAAAAATTGGACTCAAAGCATCTGAAAAGAAAAAAAACCGTTGTTGACAAAAAGACATGTGCAGCTGCGGCGCGATTTTGTTGCAACACATGAGCATTGGACTGAAGAAGATTGGGATATGGTAAGTTTAAAACAAAAAATGTTTAAATTATAAAAATATTCACTTTATTTTTTATTTTAAAGGTAATATGGTCTGATGAGACAAAAATAAATCGTTATCAGTCTGATGGACGTTCCTGGTACTATACACGAGACCCAAACACGATTAAACCAAACCATGTTTCCCAAACTGTAAAACATGGTGGCGGGTCAATCATGGTTTGGGGGTGTATCACCAAAAACGGTATAGGTCGTCTGGTACGCATTAATGGAATCATGCGTAAGGAGCAGTATCTGACCATTTTACAACAAAATTTGCCGATAGTCATCGAAAATTTGGGTCTTGCTGCTGAAAAAGTTATCTTTCAGCAAGACAATGACCCGAAGCACACGGCTCGCCTTGTACAAAATTGGATAAAACGTCAAAAACGTTCGATCCTTACATAGCACCCTCAATCACCGGATATGAGTCCAATCGAAAATTTGTGGAGTCATGTCAAGGCGCAGCTGGCGAAGTACCCTAATCCTCCTAAGGGGATAAATGAGTTGTGGGAGCGGACTCAAGAAGTTTGGAATGTACATATGTATCTGCTAGACGCTCGGTCATTATTTCCCTTCTAACTTGGACAGTATTTCGAATTGCCATGTATAACTTTGGGGACATATTTATAGATAATTTTTAAAGAGCTTTATGCAAAACAAAAAATCGATTTTTTTAAGCTTGTAAAGCAAGCTCCCCCCTTAAGGAAAAAAATACGGTCACAATTTGCATTGTGACTAGGGATACAAACAAATACTGAACTATTATCAAGATTTCGGAAAACGACTCAGCGTTCTTATTAGCTTTGAAGAATTGACACAGGTGATCATTAACAGATTGCGCAAAAAACTCGTCTGATATTTCTCGGTCCTCTTTTTTCGATTTCAAGAACACATTCAAATTTGCCAATTGATCGATCAATTTGTTGTCGTCAATGTTAGCATTTTTCGAGTCTAAAAACTGAATCATCTCAACAACTTATCCATATTTCACTTTTGATTCAGGCTCAGATGAAAATTGCAACCAACGAAATGTTTTGAATTCGGAAAGTGATGCAGTCCACTTCAGTAAATAGCCCAACGGTTTTCGATAAACCATGAAAACATTTTCTCGAAAGTTCGCACATTCTTCACGTTTTCCCTTAGCATTCATGGCATTGAGTTTGGTTGTTAAAGTGAAAGAAATGCAATTTTGTTCAATTCTCTCTTGCAAAGCGATGACAACTTTATAAATTAAAATATATGTATTCCCAAACCACATATGTATACACATTAATCCTGATAGGGAAATCGTTTAAAGATCGTCAAACAACAGGTACCGCTCCCTATTACGATTCGAAGTACCAAATTACAGCTGTGTATCTTAATTTGCGACTGCCACTACATACATTTTCGATTAATGGCGTTATATGGTTGTGGCAGTGGTCCGATTCCGCCCATAGACAATACCGTTCTTATGAACTAAGTTTCAACATAATATCTTAGTTTTTAATCAGGTATTAGTCATCCATATACAACTTCCCGCGCTTTAGTTGTCAATTCATACAATAACAACGAAGCGAAGAAAGCAAAGGGTACGCCAGAATGAACGCTTTGCTTTCACTGTTTCTCTCTAATAAAAATGGTGATACAGCGTAAAAAGATGAGAGTTTCCTTTGCTTTCACTTTAATGCAACGGGCTCTTGAAAAAATGTATATTGAGCTGTTCTATAAAAACAGATTTCTGAAGCAACGTTAAACAAAAGTTATATGTATGTAAATCAGCCATAAAAGTTTCATGATACCTTCGTCAAGAAAACAATTAAAAAGGTTTGCCGGAAATAAATAATTTAGTGGAAAGATATTTTACATATGTATATGTATGTATAAATATATAACTCGTACACTGGCCGACATATTCGGCATAAGGTTTGTTAGAAAAACGAAATTCACTATGGGTAATAAAGGGTGTCCGCTAAGTAATAGGACTGATTTTCTTCCTCCCCGACGGAACGTGCGCGCACCGACTGTATTCGGTAGAGGGCGTCCCTAGCCCTGATTTATCGCGCTTTTAGTAGTTTTGAACTGTACCGTTACATGGGGAGTGAGCGGGGTTATATTCCGATTTTAGTTCTTATGCTACTATTTTACATAAACATTTAAACATATTAGAGGGCGGGGCCACGCCCACTTTTTCTAAACATTTTGGTCACAAGTGCCCCTGGTTACTCTGTGCCAACTTAGAGTTTTATATGTATCTTAATTTAGTGCTTAGTTATGAGACTTTATAGGTTTCAGTTAATGGCGTTTTGTGGGCGAGGCAGTGGTCCGGTTACAGAATATATTTGATATCAGCCCAGCGAAATAACCACAGATTTATATTTTGGATAGTTTAATAGCCTAATTCTAGATAATGAAATAATGGGATACAAATTTACAATTATTTACCGTCACTTTTTTCGGTCTAGGATGTGAAAATTGTTACAAAAACAGAATAAAACAGAATGCAGCTTACAAACAAAATCCAAGAGAATTACGTCACAAGATGGTGTTTCGCCTAATCTTGCACTCTACCATTCATGATTTGTTTGCAAAAACACATTAGGGGTATTCTCTTGCTCTTGCAAAATCCTTGCAGGTGCAAGAATTGCATATATTTCCTCTTGGTGCACCAGCACAACAACAAACACACGCAGAAAATTATTTGCAATGGCTGTAAAATATGTCAGACCAAAACCCATGTATGTACATATATTTGCGAGCAATCCTGTTTTAGCTGCCATTTTACATAAAAACATATTACGTCGTTAAATTGTTGAGGAAGATAAGTTTTAAATAGATTTTATAATTTTTATTTAAATTATAAAGATTTGTTACAATATTCACAATAGCCATGCATAATAGTCATTCACAATAAATTGACCGAATCAGCCGTTCATACATCACTAGATTCTGCAATGGGTGCTCTCGTGCCCTTGTATATTTCGGTATAGAATTTTTGCAATCTGCAATCTTGCAAGAGCAAGCGAATACCCCTATTCGAGCACGATTACATTTTCTGCAATTTCCAATGGGAGAAAGCTTAGGAAAGAGAGAGACAAACTATCGACATTGGAGAAAGCTTAAGTAAGAGAGAGACAAACTATCGACATTTTAAAAATATTGTAAAATGGGTAAGACGAGCATACAATTTCTAGGTTCTTTCTTCAAGAATTTTATATTTTATAATCAATTAATTTTATTTTATACATAGATACATATGTATATAGAAAACGGCAAAGCAAACAAGAGCAATAAGGTAAGCATTGTGGCTTGTACCAAATGCTTATGTTGTTTGTATTACTAAAACTTGTAGTTAGATAATGTATATTTAATTCAAATAGTTATGTTTTAAGTTATAAATTTGTGTTATATATAATTTGTGCCTTATACTCGTATCTACACATATGTATAAACATGTGTATATGTAAAAAATATTTACACTGAAGCGAATTGTACGGTTATAAATATAATTAAATACATTCATTCGAACGTCCAAGATATCTGCTCGTATGCAAGAAAATATTGTCTAAAATAATGCATAAAACTGAACATAGTTCTAAAATATATACTTATGCGCGTTTCCGCTCGGATGCAGGATGTTAGAAATTATTTAATACCTTAATACCCTATATAAACACAGTGCAAACTAATTGTGCATTTAGTTCCAATATACATATGTGCATTTCTGTTATACTATATGTATGTACATACATATATATGTATGTATAAATTAGGGAGATTCTCTTGCCCTTGCAAGATTGCACGATAGTACAAAATGCAAAAATCCTATACTGAAATATGCAAGGGCACCAGAGCACCTATTGCAGAATCTAGTGATATATGAACGGCTGATTCGGTCAATTTATTGTGAATGACTATTATGCATGAGTATTGTGAATTAACGCACCTTCTGCATTTATTCTTAACAAAAAAATGTAGCAAATCTTGTCATTGCACGAAAATAAACCAGGGTTTTGGTCTGACATATTTTACAGACATTGCAAATAATTTTCTGCTTGTATTTGTTGCTGTGCCGTTGCACCAAGTGGAAAATTCTGCAATTCGTGCACCGTGCAAGGATTTTGCAAGAGCAAGAGAATATCCCTATTATATTTTTGGTAAATTCGAATTAGGGACAGTTCAAATTTTTTGCAAGCTGCTTAAGATTTATTTAATTTCGAATCGTTAGATAGAGTTTCTTTAATTTATTTGAAGTGTTCTTTTGCTTTCTTGCAGCTTGCAGTTAAATAGTGTTCGCGTTTTAAATATTTGAATTCATGTATTTAAGTTATAGTGCCATAATGTCTATCAAGTTGAAACATCAAACATTTTACTATAAGGCTGAGCTCATACTGCTACCGGGATCACAGTTGGCGGATAGTGGACGGTCTATGCTAAGTTGGTTAACTGCGAATAGTAATACGCAGCCCCGACCGAGAAGTGCAGAAGAGGAAGACTTTTTCTGAATTAGACAGTTAATCAATGTCCAGGACTTAACACAGAAAAAATAAAGCAACAGATTACTTCTTCTTCTTCTTCTTTATTGGCGTAGACACCGCTTACGCGATTATAGCCGAATTAACAACAGCGCGCCAGTCATTTCTTCTTTTCGCTACGTGGCGCCAATTGGATATTCCAAGCGAAACCAGGTCCTTCTCCACCTGGTCCTTCCAACGGAGTGGAGATCTTCCTTTTCCTCTGCTTCCCCTGCGGGTACGGCACCTGACTTAAACGTTGCCAAAATGGATAGTACTCATTCCCACGCACTTAAAAGGGGTCAGTGAACCTTATAAGCCTTTCGGACGCGGATGACAATGGAGCAGTAATCACAGCCCGAGACACAGAGGAAGCCCGAAGAAAGCTGAATCAGATCATGATTCGCACACAAACGTGGCTTGACACACATAACCTTCAACTACGCTACAGAAAAAAACAGAGCTAATACTGCTGATGAACAAATACATTCCTCTCATAATAAGCATGCAAATGACTAAAGATATTCAAAGGACGCAAGTAGCTGGTAATTACCTAGGCGTAAGACTGGGCCCCAGATTAACCTTCTGGGTACAAAGTCAGCAGGCCGCAGGAAAGGCAGTGAAAATCATCTCTTATCTTAGCAGACTAATGGCCAAGATAGGAGGGATCACATAAGAAAAGAGAAAGCTCTTAATGTTAACAACCACCAATGTCTTACTATACGAGCAGAGCGCATCACAACCCTCAGAGCTTCAGCAGCTTACCGAACTGTCAGGTGGTAATGCTGCCATTGACCTTCTAGCGCACGAAAGAAAAAAGCTGTGGAAGCTATAGAAAGCAGATGAAAATAACAAGAGCACTATTGACCGAATAATGAAAGACACGATACTCGCTTAGCAACCAAGATGGGAGAAAGAGAGTCGCGACAGATGGGCAGCGAGACTTATAAGAGATGTTTACTTACATGTCGCTAATTTGGAGAAGTCGACTTCTACACAACACAGCTGCTATCCGGACACGAATATTTCAGCAAGTACCTGAACTGAACTGGGGGTTTATGCAGACATTTTGCTACGCCGAAAAACGGGACCTGGACACAAGTGCCCAGATGTAAATCTCTCAATGGGAAAAATGGAACGCTACCCTAAAGTAATGCAAACCTTAACCCATTTCCGGCCGCACTTAGATCCACTGCTTTGATTTCATTCAAATTTTATATTCTGCTTAGTATGAAAAAAACTCAAAGCCTTAAAGTTTTCGAGATTTTTACATTGAGCCGTTTAGCCACGGGAATGTGGTCGAAAAATCGACCATCGGCCGAAAACGATACTTGCTAACGTGAAACAGTGTTCAAATTACATTCTTTTTACAATAAAAGAAAGAGTTTTGAAAAACTTTTCTTGAAAGTTCAATATCTTATCTTTATATTTCATGGAATTGATTGAAGTACAAAACATGCATTTACATGACGAATGTTTGTGACAATTTCGACAACGACGAGGCTTCTCTAATTTGTTAATGCCATGCCCAACTTTGTCTTTACGAACACTCTCGAGAGCGGCGTCTTTGAATTTTCGAACAGCTGTTGACTGTGGAGTCAACGTCTCCGAAGACGACATCGACGATATTGTCATTCGAAGCAAAGATTCTGCAACGTAAATACGGAATTGTAATTGATCCAATAGTTCTATTTTTTGTGCAATACATCTTTCGGTGGTGCCTGACATTCCCTTTTCATATTTGACGAGAGCACAATGAATTTTCCAAGCGTTCACCATTGAAGCATCAAATCCATTTGTTATCAGTGGCCAATACCACTTTTTTTCTCGAACGCGAATTCGATAATTGTTCATGGCATTATCGAAGAGATCAACACCACCCATTCGATTATTGTATGCTCTTACGATGTGTGGCATATCAACATAATATTTCTTGCCGCCTTTCCATCGCTTCACACGATGCAGTGGTTCAATTGCCTCATGATTCGATGCAATGGTCACAACAGAATTGTCGTTCCATCGGGCTATCAGCACGTTATTGTTTCAATCAAATGTGTAGTCTAACCAGTCGCGTTCTTCTTCTTAGATGATGAGAAGTAAGTTTCGCTTTATTCGTACGATTGTCACGAATAGTTCCGTTAGCATAATATCCCAAAGAGGTGAGGTGACGCATCAATTTATGAGGAGTGAAGAAGTTGTCAAACGCAACACAATGTTCACGTGGTCGTCAAGTTGTTTCAAAAACTTTAGTACGACCATTTCACCTAAGCCGCAGTTTTTGTACTCGGGTACTCGAATCTCATTTGCACCGCTGTACGGAATGAACGAATACAAATAGCCATCAGACAATCATAAATCCCAGTATTTGAAGCCAAATCGAATGGGGTTTCCTTTGATAAAAACATGGAAATACTTCTTTATTAGTTGGAAACGATTACGAGCCATTCAAGAGAAAACTCAATATTTCACTGTCAATATTTTACTCAAGAACGGAATACTTTACTAGCGCACAGCAGGGGGGCATATCTGCGAATGTCACTGGAAGACCTGCTCAGGCTCATGAACAACAACCGACTAACTACCTGCCTGGAAGGGTTCCTTTTTATATTCGTGGTCTTGGAAGCTTCTGGGAAAATTCTATTCTAGAAATATCTGGAAAGAAAGCTCTTGAATGTTCCATGAAGTGGAACAAGTATTTATTCGATTTTTTCATTTCCTGATATGTAATTATGAAAAATTGTATGAACTGTAAGACGGCGCTTGTCCTGCATGTTTTTCATTATGATACTTCCTGCGTCTACTTTTTTGTGAAAAAACTCAAGTGCTGAACACAATGAGCGCGCAGTCTGTCGCGACATCTGTCAAATATTAGAATACACACGTTCTTAGGGACACAGTTATTGAGGCAGCTACACAACTACATAACTGTGTCCATAAGAACGTGTGTATTTTAATATTTGACAGATGTCGCTTGCAGTCTGTCGCGCTGTGGAAATATTTGTCGTATCGTTTTCAGCCGGTGGTCGATTTATCAACCAGTTAATTTTGCGCAGTCCTAAACATTCTATACTACAACCGATCTGATGAAAAATACATTCTGCGTGAAAAATACATTCCGATTTTTTTTTTTAATGTGGAAGAAATGGGTCTTCCAAAAATCCGATAAAATTAAAAAAAAAAATTAATTAATTAGTAAAAGAAAATTTTTGTCAAGATCAGAAAGATGCAAGATGACATACAATTATTGCATTCAGGACATATCTTGATAATTTTCGACTCGGCGATTTTTCAAAGTTGCTGGTCGAAAAATCGACCATTGGCTGTAAATGGGTTAAAGGGGGAGTTTTTAGTTACTTACAGTGGCTGTGACGACAGCTCTGATTAGGAATAAAGGGATGTTAAACTTATTCCAGTGTGAGAGCACCTCAAAATTAGCGTTTTTTATAACATTTTCCATTATGGCCAGATTGAAAAAAGTAATAATTTTTGGGCATTTATCAACCCAACACCCAAAATTTAGTACGAATAAAAATTACTAAATAGTGGTTATTTATTATATGGAGAAACTATTCCAATCTTTTTAAAGTATATTAGAACAACTGACTTTTGACCTTTCAATACCCAATAAAAGGATTTATAGCGGGATTCTGTAACCAGTCTCTAGTCTCTATTTGAGACATTTTGAGGTAAAATCTCAATTTGTGACTAGTTACTATTCACTAAACAGTCTCTAGCGTTAGTCTCAAAATATTGACTCAAACTTGAGACCTGGTAATTAGCAGGTCACAAAACCAAAAAGAACTCTTGTCTGCCATTTTGAATATACTGAATAGAGATCATGACAGATATTAATCGATTGTAGTTATTTTCTATTTTGTAAGCAACTCAAACACGAAAAGGTTAAAAATAAATCAATTTTACATAAATTTCGTAAATATTATGAAACAAAGTCAACATATATTTTTACTTTTATTGATAATTCGGTTTTTTGACTATGTTATAGAAAATTTAATATTTGTTATCGACATATTTATTTTCATTCAAGTTTAAAAACATCTCTGAATAATGAAATGTAATAGATTTTGTAACTGTCACTTACAGAATAGCAAAATCGTATCAAGTCTCAAAAATTGTCTCTAACTCAAAATCTCAAATTTAGAGACTTGAGACAGTATCACAGTACAGAATCGCACGGTTAAGCTTGTTAGCTCTCAATAATTAAATGTTTTTAACATTGTATATACCTACAAGTAACCAAACCTTCATTTTTCACTAACACATACGCAAAAATCCACTACAAATTAGACACTTGGTACGGGTTGCCCCTAAATACTCTACTACAAATTAGGCACTTGGTTCGGCTTGCCACCAAATATTCTGCTACTAATTAGTCACTTGGTACGGGTTGCCCAAGAATGATAGAATACAAGATTACGACGACCGCCATTACGAAACGTCATAGTTCCGTGTTGAGAAGAACAAGAGTAAAAAAACTGTCAAATGGCTTGCAAATTGTAAACAGAAAAGTAAACACTTTTGTAAATTCGCAAAATATTATTAATTCTTTCGATTTCAATGAAAAGTTTTAGTGAAGCTATTGAATATTGTTGAGTGAAAATATTTGAATCATTTCTAAAGAAATTTTTATTTATTTTTTTTTATTTTATAAAAGCTTACATAATAATACAATTATTATACAAACTTAAGAAAATACGCAGCACTAGCATCATGGGCTATCGGCCGACTGGTTATGTTATATGCGTCGAAGAAGGTCGCTGTCTTTCAAAAAGTTGTAGATTTTCGAAATGTTGTTGCTTGAGGGATCCATCAATAAAATTATTGGATCAGTATTATTGAAGTTTGACAGTCTATGAGTTTGAAGTGCTGGACAATGTTGCAGAAGATGCAATAGATTTAAATCTGAATCACAAAATGGGCATTGGTTGATCTGAGTGCCATTTAGTATGTGAGCGTGTGTGATAATGGAGTGGCCAATGCGAAGTCTGATATATGGAATGATATAATTAGATGAAAGCGATGACGGAAAGGATGGTTTGATACGATTTGAATTTATTCTAGAGTAGTGGTGTCTGTAATTCATCCAATCAAGCGCCAATTTAGTGGATCTTTGTTGAATAATAAGCCGTTTTATATCACTCTTAACAAACAAGGCAGATGTAGTTGTTGGAGTGATGCACACCTCCTTAGCCACCGAGTCCGCAAAAGTATTTCCAATGATTCCAGAGTGACCGGGTATCCACATTATTTTTAGTCTATGTGCTAACGAAAACAACAGCGATCTAATGCCAATAATGACGTCATTGTAGTTACTGCGGTTTTTTAAAGCTTGAAAACACGATAGACTATCTGTACAGATGATGAATTTACCAAGGTTTTGTTGGGCATACTGGACAGCTTTGAGAATACCCGTAGCTTCAGCGGTAAAAATTGAACAAAATGGAAATAATAAACCATACGATATTCTTTGTTGGTTATCATCAACTACAGCAAAAGATGTATGCGACGATTTGGAGCCATCAGTATACATATATAAACTGCCAACCAAAAGATTTGAAGTGCGCAGATAATTCCAAAAATCGAGATTTATACACAGTGCTTGGAGTGATGGATTTGCGAAGAAAAGTAAGATCACTAATGAAAGAAGATTCATTTACTTTCCACGGTGGAATATATTTACTGCAAGGCAGCAATATTTTAAGCGGCAACTCATTGGTTTTAGCAAACAAAGCACTTTTAAAAATAGAAGACGGTATTTTAGGAGACCTCTTTCTGCAAAGTGATGATTGAAAGTCCTTTTTTATAGTAAAGTTCGTGCTGAGTATGGGTTTTGAATAAAGCTTATTTAAGCTATCTTCCACTGCATCTTTTAGAGAAGGTAGGCCAGCTTCCGTCAGTATGTTTTTAATTGGCGATGTTGGAAACACTCGAAGAGAACAACGAACTGAAGAATGATAGGGCGCAGCAAGCATCTTTAGATGATTCTTAGAATGATGTCCATAAATTTCCAAGCCATAATTAATTACAGATGAGATGAGGGCTTTAGTGACGTTGACCAGTAAAGCCGAGCCGATGAGTGAGCGCTTACATGAGAGGTATTTAATAATATTTAAATTAACAAAAAGTCTTTTTCTTATATACTGACAATGTTTCTAAAATGTATACTTAGAGTCTAATACAATACCAAGGAACTTAATACTATCTGTACACAAAATGTTTGTATTATCAAATGTGAGCGTTGGGATAGTACATTGATGTTTTTTACAAATATGAAAAAGTTTCGATTTAGGAAAAGATATTGATGTGCCTGAAGTAGAGGACCAACGAGAAAGACGCAATAAAATTTCAGAGAAAGTAATTGAAGTTTTTGAGAATAAAATTAAATCATCAGCATAAATCTGATGCCGGATAGTAACAAAATCTGATAGAATGGTACTGATTTCATCAAATGCAATAGTAAATAGGATCACCGAGAGCGGTGACCCTTGTGGGGTACCATTATCTAATGGTAGAACAGAGGATGAAACATTGGATATGATAACACTTAATTTACGGTTGGATAGGAAAGATTTGACAAAGTTAAAAATACGAGAACCCACTCTCCACCTACTAAGCTGTCTTAACACTACATGAATCCCAATCCTGTCAAATGCTTTTAGGAAATCTAAAGAAAGAATAGAAACATGATTTTTGTGGGACAGAGTATCAGAGATAAAGTGATCAAGGTGCAGGAGAGCATCCAACGTACCCTGCCCCCTCTTGAACGCAACTTGGTTGTGCGAAATGAGATTATTAGATTGAGCATACCAGGCGAGTCTAGTAGCAATAATCTTTTCAATCAATTTACCAAGGCAAGGAAGAAGGGAAATGGGACGATAACTGCTGACCACACCAGGAGGTTTACCAGGTTTTAAAATAGGAATAATCGCGCTAGTCTTCCAGAGGACAGGGTAGTT
Organism: Bactrocera neohumeralis; assembly: GCF_024586455.1. Classification (NCBI taxonomy): domain Eukaryota; kingdom Metazoa; phylum Arthropoda; class Insecta; order Diptera; family Tephritidae; genus Bactrocera; species Bactrocera neohumeralis. Next base: position 31,497,265 of record NC_065919.1, on the reverse strand, counting down.
GCCACTGAGAAAAATACTATTATAAAGTTTGACTAGACGGGATATAAGGAATGGAGGAAGGTGCTTGATGATAAGGTAAGAGATTTTATCAATGCCAGGAGTTTTGCCCTTGACTGACGAGAGGGCTAAATTAAAATCAAGTTCAGATATATCGGCATCTAAATATTCAGCTGATTGAGATAAGGTGGAAGGAGGAAGGTAAGGAGAGCAAAGAGAAGAAAGTTTACTAGAGGAAAAATCAGAAGAGAAATTGGAGTCCAAAGAAATATTGGAAAAGTGGGTGGCAAACTCTAAGGCTATATCTTTGGGATATAGTAGAGTGCCCCGAGGAGTATTTAAATAAGTGATAGGAGAAGAAGGTGATAAACCAGCCAGTCTTTTCATATCAGTCCAGATTTTTCTAGAATCCGAAGAAGAAGTGATATTATTCGTAAATTCTTGGAAACAATGAACCTTAGCAGCCTTAGCTTTATGGCGAAAAAGTGCATTGGATTTTTTGTAAGCTATTAAGTTTGCACTAGAACGTAAACGTTTAAATTGATGCCATGCGATCTGTTTCAGATTTCTTAGTGCAGAAAGCTCATTATTCCACCAAAGAGGAGCAAGCTTGACTGGTTTAGAAGAAGAAAGGGGAAAAGAATAGTTAGAAGCAGAACGTATAATTTTTTGGATACTAGAAGCCTCTTGATTTATATTGGAAGAAAAGGGGAAATAACGTGAATGCGAAAAACAGGCTTCTTCAAACCTATCCCAATCAGCCGAATCAGTTTTAAACCGAATCCTGGGCTTAAAAAATGAATGAGGGCGAGAAGTAGATATTTTGGAAAGGATGGGAAAATGATCACTGCCATGGAGATCATCAATACAACACCAGGATATTTTTGAGGAGAGGGAGGCAGAACATATGGAAAGATCAATATTAGTGAAGGTAGAGTGAGTGGAAAAATGGGTGGGGGAACCATCATTTAAAACAATGCAGTTGGATCTTAGTAAGGCATCCTCAATGCTACGTCCCTTGGAGTTAGCCGAAGCAGAGCCCCAAAGGGGACTCCAAGCATTGAAGTCACCACACAAGATAAAAGGATTTGAACCGGAAGGAATAAGATTTAAAAATTCAGTAGTAGAAAATGATTGATCAGGAGGGGAATAAGCACAGATGATTGAAATTTTATAGGGGGCGAGGATCTCAATAGCTACAGAAGAAAAAATTGAAAGGGGTATGGGAAGTAATACGTGAGGTAGATTTCTTTTAACTAGGATGGCAACTCCCTGCTTGTTGGTGGTGTTATGTGGGAGATTAATAAAATATCCCACATAAGCCCTAGGGGTAAAAGCTGAGGCATTATAAGATAGGTGAGTTTCATTCAACAGGATAATAGATGGATTGTACGATCCCATAAGTAACTCTAAGTTAATATAATTATTAACATAACCGTTAATGTTCCATTGAAGAAGTGTAATCATATCATATGTAAACTTATAAAAGAAAAAAGTTAAGCTACGAATATTTTATTTAAACTAAATGTCTTCATTGTAAGAAGGAAAATTGGGTAATGCAAGAGGATCTTGCGAGCAGGAGAGGGTGGGGGAGGGTGTGATAGGACAGGAGGAAAGGATATTGAGAGGAGAGTCAGAGATGGATAAAGGGGAAAAGAGAGGGGAAGGAGAAGTGACAGAAGAGGAGGTAGGATGGGTTGGAAGGGATTGTTTAGATGAATTGATGTCTGTAGTTGTTGTTAGATTAGTTTTGGTAGGATTGTTGGATTTGTTATTAGGTGTTGTTTCATTATTGATTTGATTAGTATTGTTAGAAATTTTAGCTATAGAGGCAAAAGAGTTTGCATTAGAAGTTGTATGAGAAAATTGAATTTTATACTTGGTAACAGCTTCACGCATACTACATTTATAAATAGTTTTAATTTTTAATATTTCTTTGGATTGTTGATATTTAGGGCAAGTATTAGATGATGCCGGGTGGTCGCCCGAGCAATTTGCACACATTATTCTCTTACATTCAGTAGGTGGGGTATGATCGGAAGGGAGGTTGCATGAGACACAAGAAGGTGAATTACGGCAGTATTTTGCTGTGTGGCCAATTAATTGACATTGCTTACAACGCATAGGATTAGGGTAATACGGACGGACAGTGAGGTTCCTCCAGGCAACATCAATTCTTTCAGGAAGTTTGTATTTATCAAAAGTTAATAAAACTACACCCGTAGGATTACGGGAGCCGTCAGCAATTCGTGAAAACTTATGTACAGCAGAAACACCCTGCTCCTTAAGACCATCAACAATATCTTCTTCTGATAAGTTATTCAGGAATGGGGCGTATATGGTGCCTTTAACCGTATTCAAAGTATTATGAAGCTTGACATTGATATGACCTCCGCCAGGTAAAATTTTTGCAGAAAGAAATTTGCTAGCTGTTTTGTTGTTATTTACAAAGAGCAGTAGGCTACCATCACGTAGCTCAGTAACTTTACTTACTTCCTTACTGATTGCTTGAATACCTTTATACGTAGCGAAGCATGATAACGAATTAAGTGGCTTGTTGTCGTCCAGCGATGACATGACCAAAAATTTTGGATCATCCGTGTTTGAGACTGGTAATTCTGGAAATTGGTCTAACGGGATCGGATTTGGTTTTTTTCTTTTCTTTTTCATTATTGGAGATAATAGGAAAACCTATTATCCCCTAATTTGGTGGCCCCAGGGGCCATAGTAAACGCGAATTTTAGTTTAACAAATTAAGAAATTAAGTGATTGAAAAGATATAAAACGATAAAAAAATTAATTCACAAACAAAGCACGAGCGTAATATAAACGCAGAACAAACCGTTATACCGTTTTAACAAACTCAATAAGCACAGAGCGAAAAGCAACCGGTTACGATGACAGTTCGACGGTGTATGTGTTCTAAAGAAATATATCGGCCTATTGATAATAAAATTGTCTATTAAGTTGTGATTCAAATGGAGAAGACGTTTCTTGTGTTGTATATAAATATATGTATACATATATTATAAGTTCAGATGTATCAGATGTATGAAATTATGATAAAAGAATTGTGAAATTATTAATTTAGTATTAAATATATCATTTCTTTTGCAAAATAACACCCATTTTTTGGCAACTTTTAAATCGGCCGGAAAACTGAAAAAACTCGTTTTCGATCCTTTAATTGCATAATAATTATTACAACAAGCCACTGCACATTTCATTTTAAAAAATCAATATATTTATGCTTAGAAATTTAGATAAATACAACAGTACACTTACACTGGTTTTCTTCATTTGAACAATTTCCACACATGCTACTCTATTTATTGTGGATGTGCCTAAAACTAATTATATATGTACATATTTTCTCCCAACAATATTCTAAACATTCCACTGAAATTTTTCCTGCAAAGGCGAATGAATTAATATTATTTTGGGAATTTCAAAAAGTGTTTACTTTTCTGTTTACAATTTGTATGCATTTCTATGCTTGTTCTTCTCAACGCAAAACTGCTACGTCACGAAATTGTTGAACAATGTATTTGTTTTTGTAAGAATTGTCAAGAGCTAAACCGAAAAAAACTAACTGTAAACTAGTGTCGTAATCTTGTATTCTATCATTCTTGGGGTTGCCCCCAAATATTCTACTACTAAAACGTGCAAATGCCTCAAATCTGCTAGTGTGTTAGGTTTTAAAATTTATAACTGTAACAATATTTTTATAAAATATTCAAATATTTTTCGATTATTTAAATTCCTAAATATTAAATTTGATCAGTTTTGTCCAAAATATTAATTATTGTATCAATATATTATTAAATGTTTCCAATTTTATAAAAAAATATTTATATAATATTTGTGTAAAAACTATGTATTTCGTGCAACCGTGTAATGTGTCAAATCATTTCAACGGACATTTTTTTAAGCTTAAGAAGCTCAGGAAAATTTAAATAGTTATTTTAAGTTTGTTTTTAGTAAAAATTAAATCATCATTCAAAGAGATATTCAGCGTATGTAAGTATAGTAACATTAATTAATTAAATTTGTTAATTTTTGCTGTTTCATTTTGTATCCCTTCCCATCAGAAGGGGAAATGTCCAGGTGAGTTTTATGTATAAAAATAATATAATTATGTACATAATATTATCGTATGTATGTATCGTATATGCGATGACAGCAACCGATGAGTCGACGTTACGAGTTTTCGAGAGAAAAATTCTGCGAAAGATTTATGGTCCTTTGCGCATTGGCCACGGCGAATATCGCATTCGATGGAACGATGAGCTGTACGAGATATATGACGACATTGACATAGTTCAGCGAATTAAAAGACAGCGGCTGCGCTGGCTAGGCCATGTTGTCCGGATGGATGAAAACACTCCAGCTCTGAAAGTATTCGACGCAGTACCCGCCGGGGGAAGCAGAGGAAGAGGAAGACCTCCACTCCGTTGGAAGGACCAAGTGGAGAAGGACCTGGCTTCGCTTGGAATATCCAATTGGCGCCACGCAGCGAAAAGAAGAAACGACTGGCGCGCTGTTGTTAACTCGGCTATAATCGCGTAAGCGGTGTCTACGCCAATTAAGAAGAAGAAGATATAAATATGTACATAATATTATCGTAAGTAAATAAATATATAAAGTTAGTGCAAATAAGTGAACAAGAAGTGAATAGGGTCGTCCTAAATCGTGATTTTATAAAAAAGTGAAGTTTTAAAATCGTGTTGTTAAATGTTAAAAAATTAATTTAAAAGTATTTGTTTATAGTGTATGTCAAAGTGTATTCAACAAAGTGAACTAAATATTTGACTTACGCTTATTTGACAATAAAATAGTAAACAATTCATGTATTTGTTTATATTAATGTTTTCCGTTACAAATACTTTTTCACAAAAAAGTTGATCTACTACATTTCTTTTAATTACATCTCTGTGCCTAAAAAATGCGGATTTCGATCAGGTGATCTCAGCTGTGAAAAATTCTTGGAAAACAGCTGATTCTTTTGTTACTTGTAGGGTTAGAGACTGGTTACAGAATCCCGCTATTAAAATCTCCAATTTAGAGACGTGAGACTGTATCGCAATACAGAATCTCACGGTTAGTTTTTAAAAACATTTTCAAATTGCTAATTAATTTTAATATTTAGCTTATATGTGAATGTTTAAATAATAAAATAAAAAGTGAAATATTAACAAAATAATTTAAAATAGATTTTAAGGAATTAGTTAAACGTAACAAAACGGCAACCAATACGCTAACCTATGAATTTGTGAGAAGTAATAAATAAAATAACATATCGGGGAAAGTCGGGATAACAGATATGCTTGTTACTGCTAACAAACACGTTAACATGTTTATACGTTATATAGAAATTTGGGTAACATATACTTTGCCTATGTATGCATAGGTAACTTATTCGATAACAAAATTATTTGATATCTTTAACGGGCTGTAAACAGATTTGATAACCATTATATGCCATTCTGTTAATCAAAAACAAAACAAACAATGTACGCATAATAGAGGTAACTTGAAACAAGATAGCATGCAATTTACAATTGGTTGGAGTGAGAAAACCATTGAACATCTTTACTTTTTTCCCACTCTCTGAACAAAACTAACAAATAGCTTAACGTACGTAAAACTAAACAATAATAAGTCGCTACACGTTTGTTAACAGATACCCGTTCTGCAGGGTGCCATACAAACGTAAAGCAATTGTAAGTCCTCTGCATGGAAATGATCTGTCAAAGCACATGTTGGAGGAAAAGCGAAATAAAAGTTGTGTGTGATTCATCCCTTAAAGTTACGCAATTGTCAAAAATGACAATTAGCGAACAGCTGAAAGTATGAAATAATTATCTAAATTGTGTGGTGATTTGTAAAAAAAATGGCTTTAAGAGCGGCTTTTAGCAAGTAAATGTGTATTATAACCATATGTACAAATTAATTTACTGACTGAGTTTTTAGGCTTACATTGCAGTCATCAGTTCGACTAATTAGCTCTACTTCCATCAGTCGTTTGCAAGTAACTCCAATTTTATGTGCTGAACCACTGAAGAAAAAGAAGAAACTCGACCCACAAATTATTAAACAACGTGAGGATCGTCGTAAAAAGAAATTGGAAAAACAAATTCGACGACTTGAAAAAAATGCCAGACAGTTGAAACCAATAGAAGAACTTGAAATTCCTCTTACACTCCTGGACGAAAAAGAGTAAGTTTATAGTAGTACGTTGAAATATTCCTAATATTTCTTTATTTGCAGTAAACGCATCCGGAAATTGTTACCTTTAAGTGATAAAGATCTTGAAACGAGGGCATTACTAACCAAGAAGTGGGCGAAATACAAACATCAGCAGAAAGTCTCTGACTTCCAAACAATCGACCGGCTGTTACAATCACAAAACAGGGCTTTGGACGAGCTGCGAAAAGAGTCTGAAGAACTATATCAAGAAGCTATTCAACAAGATATGGCACTTTTACCCGTAACAATTAAAGGACCTGTAGCAACACCTCCAATTAAAAACTATGTTAGTCCAGATGGCGATTACATTCATGAAAACAAAAAATGGGATTAACATGTCAAAATATTAAAATCGTTATGTTGATACTGAAATATTGATCTTTTTTTATACAATTATTATATTATGTTTGCAAGCTCAATAGCTAAAATAGAAAGGAAATGTAAATCACCATAATAATATATAATTTTATGATCAAACAATGTTTTTCGAAGCATTCCTTAATCACCATTTCTTCTACTCCTAGCTTCAGAGGCTTCCTAAAGGTACATGTTTTGATTAAAAAATGCGTAGTGATATAATTTTTGGAAGAAAATGTGTGAACCACTTTCCGTCCTCGTAGCACAACGAAGTATTGTTGAATATAAACGAATATATAAATTGGAGAATTGTACTTCGCAACAGAAACTAAGGCAAAATCTTCTAATGTATTTCTATAAATCAAGGCACACGTAAATACATCAATTGATGCTGGGCGAAACAAACATCAGACACAAGTTTGTTAAATAATTTCAATGCGTATATTTTATGAGACTGGTGATTCGTTCTATCGAGCAGAAATAGCTTCAAAGCAAACAGTTTTGACTCTTAATGTTTAAAGTTGTTGTCAATGCCAACGAATATTTATCAATAAATTTTCAAAATTATGATGATGGTGGAGACGTTTTTGCCGCAGCTTGCCTTTTTTTTACACCCCAATTGTAGACGCGAGCCATATTAACCTCAGTAGTCGTCAACTGATCCCTAAAAAATCAATAATATTAGCTCACAAATTAAGAATTATAAAAATTTGTTAAAGATACCTAAGGAAATCTTGATCATGCTCAACTGTTTTAAGATTTACAACTGCAGAGGTCATGTTTTGCTTCAAAAGATCTTCAGCTTCGTCTAATGGATACTCTAACATCACACTGGCACCTAGCCAAAGACATACCGTTTTCGTTGGTGGTACAAGAGTTTTTATAAAAACTTGGTCACTTAGTAGAAACTGGGTTTCTCGTTCCTCTTTTTCTTCTCTTAAAACATTTATCATCTCCAAAGAACGCTGCAGGTCTGGAATCTGTGATTTTAGTTTGCGTCGACGTGCTTCAAGATTAAAAGCCATAAATCTGTACTTGCTATGTTGTTCATCTAATCTCTGTAGTACTTTTTCACAATTGTCTTCATTTTCTGGTTGTGCCATAAAAGTGTCAATTTCTTCCTGAAAAAGGAGGTTTAAATTAATTTTATGAACCTGTTTTTCACAAAAATTCAATCTATAAGATAAGGTTATGGTGACACAAACGCCCTATAAGGCATCGGTTCATTTAACTTACCAGAAATATAGCCTCTGGTATGCCAGCGAAGGATTTTTGATTTTCGGGCAATTTTGGCATTTCTATAGAATCCATTATACCAGTCATGGTTGTAAAATAGATATTTTACCTTTAATTGAAAAGATTTATAACAGCCGATGAATGCAATAGAGACACAAACAGATATTTCCAAACCACATTCGCTCGCCGATGAAATGTCAGATCAAATTTTATGTGAAAGAGACGAATGTAATTAAGCATACACCCTTGCCACCCTGCTACTTTGCAACTGAGATTTTCTTTAACTCTTATGGTCGTTTTCTAAATGTCTGGTTATCTTTCATCTATCAGTTAAGTTGTGGTTAAAAACAATGTTAAACAATTCAACGTAAAAGTTACATAGAGCAGGTAAATGTATATATAAGTATAAATTATAAATATAACTTTGTGTTTTGCTGGCGGAACTTAAATTATTGGTTAATGCCTTAGATATTTCTAAAAATTTCTGTGCTTGTTAATTGCTTAGTGTGTATTGATTAGTTTGTACGCTTTTGTTTTCACGGCATTGGAGTTTCGTTACACGTGACTTGCTGGGTAGATACATGTTGTGACAATAATTTTTTTACGGATTAAATACCCTCTTGATGTTTCTGTTGTAGCGTTTATCAAGATGCTGCTTTGGTGGCAAGTCGCTAGTCATTTGTTACTGAAATTAGCTGAGGGGAGGTCTAGGAAACATACTGTTTCGCCGTGGTCGGATTATAGAGATTTGGGTGTAATTGAGTGGGATTCATTGTTTATGTTAAGATGTGTTTACAGTAATGGGAAGGCTCGCGCAGGACAGGAACGATTTCCTTGTAAGTGCCAACAGATTACTGACCGCTCAGATATTTCATGGTCCACTTTTCAATCAAAAAGGACCATCCATTGCATATATTACATCTAACTGTCTGGAGTTTTGATATCGCAAAAAATTTGCAATGGAGCCAGTTGTATAAGGTGCTTCTCTAATGGCAGTTAACATACTACTTACCTATCCAAACAGGGTTAAATCGCTGGAATAACAACCTTTGGCTTGATCGAATCCCTACCAATCCAGTAAAGTAGAACCCAAGTAATTTGGAAATAGAACTTATTAACCTAACATGCTTTTTTGACATTGAACCGTTTTATTGATAACTTTAACAGAATTGTATTGCCATTCACAATAACATAAGATAATTTAAATGTTGAATTCTAACTCAACGGTAACGCTAATATAAATAGAAGTGAAATCAAACAAAGCTCGTAACAGTATATTCAAATCCTGATATAAATTGTCGATGAGACATCTGCAATATTTGTCTTCAGTATCATTTTTAGGTAATTTTTTTGAAAGCAGAAGATTTTCCATATAATGTCTGATTCGGATGAAGTGGTTTCTAGTGACCATGAAGAGGAATTTGTTAGCGAAGAGTCTGAAAACGAAGGTAAGAAAATACACGTGCTTAAAGAATGCATTGTAATTTGTCGTTCTTAGATGCTGCTGACTTGCCCAGTGGTGAAGTATTTATTGAGGAGTCGGAAAATGAGAGTAATAATTATTTGTCTCTAAGTAATAAATACGGAATTAATAACATCATTTTATAGGCTCCGATGACAGCTTTGTAGTTCAAAGAGCAGCAGTCAAAAGGGGAAAAAATCGCCGCGCAAACATATCTTCTGATTCAGATCAGGATGACGAAACTGAAAAACAGACATTATCACCACGCACTCGAATGAGTATTACAGGTGTAAGGCCCGCAGATCTCTCCGACTCTAGTGAAATTGAGTACTCGGATGCAAGGTCAGAGGTAGAGGAATCGACAAAAAGTTCCGTCGAAGAGAGTGATGGTGGTGAGGAGAGGACAGTACAACATCAGATCAAATCGAACTCAGTCGATAGGTCTATTAATAAAAATACCTTTTTGGATCAATCAGCTTCAGAAGGAACAGTCGAGGAAAGCATTGTTGCAGATTCTGAAGAAAGTATTACGTATAATGGAAGTGAATCTGATAAAAATTGTTCAGTTGCCACTGCAATCAATGATCGTCGAACACCGAATAAGCAAAAAGTTGAAAGCATTGTTCATGGAATTATGGATTCACCGATAAGTTCAGCTCGTTATAGTATGCAATTTGAAAAGGCCATAAAGGAAAAGTTATCGTCTACGATGTATCAACCTAGCCCCAAAGAAAATTATCGCTCTCAAGTAGAATCGTCAGATGAGAGTGATGTTCAAGTTATAAGTTTTAGGGAGAAGACAATAGAAATTGGTAGCAGCAGTGATGAAAGTAACCAAGAGAACAATATTCCAATTTCAAATACACCTAACTACAAAAAAGGAGATGTGGTCAGACCCAAACCATTTTTGTTGCAACCAAAAATCTCTACAAAATTGGGATTGAATACAGAACGCTCAACCATTACCGGCAAAGACGCGTTAAAGGAATCGATTCTAGTATCAAAAGAGTTTTTTGATAAAGAATTGAGAAAACTAAATGAATTAAAAATCGAGTTGCAAAGCGCAGAAAAATTACTTGAAAAAATATCCAACAGTTTGCCCGATGGGGGAAGGCAGCTCTCCCTTCGAATTGATCGTCTACGAAATGATGTTCACATTAAGTCTCAATATATAAATACTCTTAAAGTGGAAGATGACTGCGTACCTATATCACCTCTTGAGCAACAAGTTCGAAACAAGGTAGATCCGTTAAGCTGGGATGATCTTTCCGCTGCTGTAAACAAAGTAAATCCAACTCACACGGGAAAACAAGGGCTAGCAACATTTAATGCTCAGCGCGAATTAACAGTTGAACGTCTTAAGGTCAGTTGTCAAAAAATATGTTAAATGCTAAGAAAGGTTATGTTTTTGTATGATGAAGTCTGTAGAACGGATATCTGAAAAAAAATGCTATAGATTTTTTATTGTCGGCTTTTAATTGCATAAGTTATTTTGCATTGAATGCACAAAGATGATATATAATTTCGCATTTATTGATTAAAATGTTTCACACACTACTGACATTTTAGCCAATATTTTATTTACATATTTCAATCATCGTTTGAACTTATAAGATATTTTTCCTATAGGATATTCATAGTTCACTAAAAACCTGCCCTACCGAAGATGTGCTTGCTGAAGACCCAGTGGGTTTACGTGTAACACTTATGAATCATCAGAAACATGCATTGGCTTGGATGAACTGGCGAGAAAATCAAAAACCACGAGGTGGTATACTTGCTGATGATATGGGGTTAGGAAAGACACTAACGATGATATCGCTAGTGCTTGCTTCGAAAAATCGTTCAGAACAAGAAGCTGGCACTAAATCTGATGATGATGAAAGTGACAATGAAAATGAAAATGAAGGATGGATTTCAAAAGGGCGAAGGGATTGTGAGTATCTGATTTACAAATGCTTCTCCTTGTGGAATATCATATTTTTACAGATTATCCTGGAGGAACTTTGGTAGTTTGTCCTGCGAGTTTAGTTCGTCAATGGGAGGAAGAAGTTGATAATAAAGTAAAACGCCACAAACTTACTGTTTGTGTTCATCATGGTAACAATAGGGATACCAAACCAAAACATCTACGAACATACGATATAGTTGTTACAACGTACAACATTGTGTCGCGTGAACAAAAGTCTCAAGGTGCCCTTTTTGGCATTAAGTGGCAACGGATAATACTTGACGAAGCACATGTTGTACGTAACCACAAAGCTCAAATGTCAATTTCTGTATGTGCATTACGTGGCAAATACAAATGGGCTCTTACGGGTACGCCAATTCAAAACAAGGAAGCAGATGCCTATGCACTCATTAAATTTCTGCGTTGTACCCCATTTGACGAACTAGCTCACTGGAAGAAGTGGATTGACAACAAAAGTGCTGGAGGTCAGCAGCGCTTAAATGCATTGATGAAATCGCTTATGCTTCGTCGAACGAAAGTAATGCTTCAAGAGCGTGGAGCACTCCAATGTTTACCCGAAAAGCGCATCGAGCTTATTGAAGTCTGCTTGGACAAAGAAGAAATGAATGTATATCAGAAAATAATGGTTTATTCGCGTACGCTTTTTGCGCAATTCCTTCTTCAACGAGCGGAACGCAACACTGATTTTATGTACAAAGAAGATAGCAATAAGCCAACTTTCATGCAAACTAAAGATCCCAACGGAGCGTATTATAAGGTACATGAGAAATTCACAAAATTGCATCGCGGTCAGAAGGACGTCAAATCACATGAAATTCTGGTCTTGCTATTAAGGCTAAGGCAAATCTGCTGTCATCCAGGTTTAATTGATTCGGTATGAATTGCGTGTTGTTAACTGAGTTATTGCGATATTCGTAATGATAGATGTCTTGTATATTTTAGATGCTTGACGATGCTGATAACGCTGAAAACATGGAGAGCGACAGTGATGATGAGAAACTAAAAATTGATTTGCTTGAGCAATTGAATAATTTAGCAATAAATGATAGTACAGAAAATCGGAGTATAGAAGGAGAAGAAGGTCTCAAACCTGACGAAGAGATCATTGCCAAAGCTTCAGCAAAAGTTCTGCAACGTAACAACCCAGTATTCAATATTAAACGACCATCCTCTAAAATTAAAAAGGTTCTGAATGTTTTGAAAACGAAAGTGCTTAATGGAAATGACAAGGCTATTGTGGTTTCACAGTGGACCAGCGTTTTGAATATACTGAAAACACATTTGGAGGAGCAGGGCTGTATAACATTATCTCTTAATGGAACCATACCAGTTAAAAACCGCCAAGAAATTGTAACACAGTTTAATGATGCTAACAATCATAAACGAATTCTTCTACTTTCGTTAACTGCTGGTGGAGTAGGCTTAAATTTGGTCGGTGCTAACCACTTGCTAATGATCGACTTGCATTGGAACCCACAGTTGGAAGCACAGGCGCAGGACCGTATTTATCGTGTGGGTCAGAAGAAAAATGTAGTAATTTATAAATTTATGTGCAAAGATACCGTAGAAGAGCGAATAAAAGCATTGCAGGATCATAAAATGTCAATTGCTGACGGTGTGCTTACTGGCGCCCGTTCTGCTGAGGGTAGCAAACTAACAATGGAAGATCTCAGGGGTCTTTTTGGCATGTAAATAGTTACACCTTTAATTTTTTATAAATTTTGTATTTATTTTATTGTAAGTTTTAATGCAACCGTGATAATCTACATTCGTACACATTAATTTCGAATGAAATTCGTGTTGCAATTTAGTAACCGAATAATCGCTGAATTTGCATTACTTATAAGTATATATTTTATAGTGTTAAGCCTTAAGAAAAACATTTTTTTTTTACAGTAGGTTAAGAATTTTCGAAGGTATTATTACATATTATTTTTATGGCATGGTATCATCAACTATATTTATATTAAGGGATCCTCTCAGTGTGACCCTCCGAAAAATCACTGATTTTCGCGTTTTTTTTTTTTAATGTTGGAATCAACTAATCGGTCAGGTTTTTTTATAAATAAATGCATTCATGACGAATACAAAATAATAATTTTTATGTTTATTTGTTGGGTGTATAATAGTTAAATAAATTGCTGAAATGACACGTAAAAAAGTAAAAAACTATCGAATTTGGCACTTTTTTTTACAGCTTTTCGTGGAAAAAATATGAAGATTTCAAAAAAAAGTTACCATGATCTCTGCAAATTGGAACTAGATATCTTGTAAACTCGTCCTTTGAGAGTGGAAACCGTTTTGAAAAACACCATTCTGAGAAAAACGCTTTTAAAGATTGCCGTCACTATATTCCCCAATTTCACACTGAGACGACCCCTTAAAAAAATTATAACTTCTTGATTTTATAGTTACATAATAAACTGTTTATAACTGTTTTTGATCATATCATTTTATATTCCAAAAGATTTTTGAAATATATTCTAGTAATTCATGAAAACGGCCGAATCTCATTGCCAAGTGCAGTAATTTTGCTTAAGTACTTAAAACTTAAACTAGCAGAAACAGATTTTTTTGCGGAAAATTGCACTATGCTAAAGAAAAGTTTAATTTTATTTCATAACTCCCATATTAGCCAAAAACATACATTTTCTGTTCTCAGTTTCGAATACTACCCAAGTTCATATTCATTCCAGACTCGTGCTGGTTATTGTGTCCAACTCGGCGTGGGGGAATTTTTCTGCCTCGTTTGCGCTAGAAGGCTCCTTCCAAACTCTACCTCGAGTAGGTGCAATACATGCAATGGATGGAGCCATCTTAAGACGTACTCAGGCCTTAAAACAGATCGGTAGTGGATCACAAATTACGTGGCCGCATGCTGCCAATGCACTACTGCGACATTTGCCTTCATGGCTGTGCAATCTGAACCAAGTTCGCACACTGCCCCGCCATTTCACCCGAGTGCCCAACAAAGGACCCCAACGGTCCATAGGATCTCAAGCAGGAAGCAGAACTCTCATTCAGATCTGAACCTTCGTCCCGTTTCAATCCTCGTGCGACAACCACTCAGAAACTCCAACTTCGCAAAGGACTACAATGCAGAACCTTTCTCTCGAAAACTCGTAACGTCGACTCATCAGATGTTGTTGTTGTTGTTTTTTAACGGTTATCAGTCCCCGTTAGGATGGTAAGGGTTATCTGTGTTGTCATCGACGTCATCTAACGGGAGGCCCAGGAAACGTGCTGTTTCGACGGGGTCGGGCCAAAGGGAAAAGGGTGTTAGATGAGTGCGGTTGGTAGGGCATGCAAAGAGGTGGTCAGTGTCATGCGGAGGCTCGTTGCATGCAGGACATACATTGGGTCATCGTCCATGCTTCTGCATCATATAGTAGGACGGCAATAACCAGTGACTAGTAGGTTATCGTTGAGAGAGGACTTCTCAATTGCCTACTCAGCCCGAAGTAGCACCTGTTAGAAAAACTTCCTATGCGTTGGATTTCAAGGCCGACGTTGTTGATGCTAACCCTGGCTTGATGAAACTATCTACGACTTCGAAGTTATGACTATCAATGGTGAAGTGGGAGCCTAGTCGCGAGTGCGACGACTGTTTGTTTGATGACAGAAGATATTTCCTCATGCCCTCGTTTACATCCAGACCGATTTGCTTCGCGTCTTTGTCCAACCTGGAGAAAACCGAACTAACGGCGCGTTTGATGAAGTCAATGATATCGATGTTATCGGCGTATGCTAGTAGCTGTACACTCTTATATAAGATGGTACCATCTCTATTTAGTTCTGCAGCTGGAATTATTTTCTCTAGGAGTAGATTGAAGAAGTCGCACGATAGTGAATAATTTTTTCTGAAATGCTCTACGTCAGTTTACACAGCCGAATAAGTTTTGCGGGGATACCAAATTCAGACATCGCGCCATAAAGAAAGCTTCTTTTCATGCTGTCAAAATCAGATTTGAAATCGACGAAGAAGTGGTGTGTGTGGATTCGATTTTCACGAGTATTTTCCAAGATTTGGCGTATGGTGAATATCTGGTCAATTGTTGATTTTCCAGGTCTAAAGCCACACTGATAAAATCGAATAAGTTTGTTGACGGTGGGCTTTTATCTTACATACAATACGCTCGATAGAACCTTATGAAGATGTTTAGGAGACTTTTCCCACGGTGGTTGGCGCAGACTATGGGTCTCTCTTTTTGTGGATTGAGCAGAGCACACTTAAACTCCAAACGTTGGGCATGCTTTCTGCAAAGAAGCTGATGCATGCTTCCTTATCAGTTCTTCGCCGCCGTGTTTTAATATCTCGGCCGGCAATCCCTCGGCCCCCGCCGCTTTGTTGTTCATCAGACGGGTAATTGCTACTCGAACTTCTTCATGGTCGGGCAATACAACGTCTGCTCCATCGATTGGGGAATCGGGTCCACCATCTTCTGGTGTTATTCTTTTCGTATTCATGCATTTCGGCCTCTTTCTTTTTTTTGCCTTCCATGTGTTTGTTGACGTGCGTTTTTTTCTGCACAGAGGCGGGTGCGTATATTCGCTGCAACAAGATTGCGATCTGAGTAAATGATAGGTCCTCGGAGGGTACGCACATCGAAAACACTGGGACGTGTCTTGCGTCTATCGCAAATTTTGTATTTTTACCCAAATTTCGTTTGCGGGATCATTGCGAATGTTGGAAAAGGCTTACGGTGATTCAGTTTTATCAAAAACACAAGCCTACGAGTGGTACAATTGAAGGCTTTGACGGTCATGAGATCGTTGAAGACATGCCCTTGATGAAATATAAAAAAAGTGAAGCATATGGTGCTTGAAACCAGAGGTAAACCAAAATTCGCTGAAGGAGGTGAAAGGTATCACAAAAATTGGCATAAATGTATTACATCTGGTGGGGATTACTTTACAGGCGGCAAAATAAATCTTGATGAATAATTAAATATTTTGCATTTTATTTACAATTTCCGGGTTCCTTTTTGTTACAATTTAGATTTAATTATAATTGCTAAATTGGTATTATAGATTCGGTGCAGTGGAACATCACATTTTTTTCTCCCTGTTTTCGTTTCTTTTCATTTTTTTCCCAACTTACGTTAATTGCTGTATCTAAAGTTGGATCAAATTTCATTTATTAAAAAAGTTAGAAGAAAAGTGAATTGTTAGATATCGTAAAATAATAAGCAACAAGCTTTGGCCAAAACAACCAACTCACCAATTTGTGCATTTTAAACCCAGTACTTCGTTGAAAGTTCTCAGAATGTTTTCAATGTTGCCGCCAGTGGATTCCAATAAATTTCATTCGGAACTAATGAAAATCGTTATGCTGGGAGCTGAATTTCCAACATTAAACTATACCATATCCCACATTATACTTGTTAAATATCTTTCATATTGTCATATATCGGTCAATATGGTATAAAGCCCTATGTTTAGAAATTCTCATATTCTCTTATACTAGGTACTAGCTGACCCGGCGAACTTCGTACCGCCTTAGCGTAGCTTTGATGCATTACTTTATTTAGTATAGCTGACCTATCTTATGTATGAGTACCTATTCCATTTGAACTGGAATCTCTAATTTCTATATATGTATGATATATAAAAATGAATCCCTATTTCCCTGGTCTCGCCGTACCTGTGAATGACTTTACTAATTTTATTAAATGAAAAACATCGGGTTCCATAATTCCACTTATATTTTTACAAATCGCTATTGAACAACTTGGCATTTTGAAGTAAACACTGAGCTCAACACCACGCGCGCTCTAGAAAGCAACTATTCTAATGCTTTTTGATAAACTATATTGTTAGTTTTATGTTCTGGCGCATAAATAAATAATGTTGATGGTTTTCCGTTACGGGAACAGGCGACATATAATTGGCCATGTGCAAAACATGGATTTTCTAGGTTGATGCCACATACACTTAGCGACTGCCCTTGCGATTGCGATTTTTGCGATTTATTGACATTGCAAATGCAAGCCGCACTGGAAACTGTAAACGTTTAAAGCTGAATGGTATGTCGTTCGGTATCATAGGGATTCGTGGGATTAAAACATCTTCGCCTTTGTACTTTCCTTTCAAAATTGTGGCTTCGATGACGTTGTTCAATAATTTCTTCACCGCAAGCCGGGTACCATTACACAGACGTGGCTGGTTTATGTTCCGTAACATAATAATTACTGATCCGATTTTTAATTGCAGATTATGAGGTGGTCAGCCGGGCAATTCCAGTGAATTTAAAAATTCTGTTGGATAATTGACAACTTCATCTTCATTAGTAATGGAATCAACTGATTTGTAATTCTTCAATTCGCCAGCTATTTTCTCTTGAATCTGAAAATTCATTTCATTCACATCAACATTTTTTGCGGCCAATATAACACGTTCGCTTAACCAAATGTGATTTACGTAATTTTGAGCAATGTTTGGGAAAACCATCTCCATGAGTTCGGTCTTTGATTCACAAAAGTTACAAAAATGATGTATCAACAGCAATAATACCATTACCAATATCGAGCAGTTGTTTGGAAAACACTTCTACAGACTGGTCTTCCTGCAATTCGACATAAACATGAGAGTTAATTTAAGTGTTTTAATTTAGTTCCATAAAATGGACGACTTCAAACATGCATTCAGTTCATCAGCTGGCGTTGAGCGTGGAACAACTGCCAATATTTGTCGAAAATCACCTGCCAATAGTATCATTGCACCACCAAACCGGTTTTTGTTATTTCGTAAATCTTGCATCGAGCGATCTAATGCCTCCAAAGATTTTTTGTGTGTCATCGTACATTCATCCCAAATGATCAATTTTGTTTACTGCAGCACTTTGGCCATCGCAGAATTCCTCGAAAGGTTGAATTGTTGCCAAAATCAATGGTAACAAAAAAGTTTTCCCAGTTCCACCGGGAGCATCTAAAAAATAAAATCCGCCAGTTCCATCGTTCACTACTTTCATGAGCGTAACGTGGTATACCATGTATACCAAATTGTAATATTGTGTAGTCACTAAAAGTTACCAAAAATCAATATAAGCTGAATTAAACTTACCGTGATTAATAAACACTTATTAGCAAACAAAGAACTTCTTAGTCTTTAAAACAAAACGAACTTTATCAAAAACTTAAAAAAATTTACATGAAAACAGATTACCACAATTTTTTTTTTTTAATTGAATGACGTTGACATTTAAATTGAATTACGATTACATTCGTTACGCGCGTTTTTTAAAATATGCAAAATTAAATGTATATTTTTCAATCTGTCTAAGAGATTTTCTTAATATTTTTTTCCATAAGAACCTTGTACAGAGTATAAGAAAACTACAAAAAAAAATCAGCCAAATCGGTCAAGCCGTTTTCATGTTATGTCGTGACAACGGAAAACGGGTTTCATTTTTATATACATACAACAAGCTGATCCGGCGAACTTCGCACCGCCTAATTATTGGAGGCATATTTAGTACAACAATACGACACAATACTTTTTTAATTTTATTGAAATTTGCTGCTTTTAGATTTTTAGGAATATTAAAGAATTATAGTATAGATGCACAGCAAAGAGACGTTAACATTTCAAGTGACATTTTACCATAGACAATTTTTTTTGAGTGAATACTGACAAATATTTACACTATAACTATCAAACTACATCTGTCGTTTTTTTTTGACGATGGCCATGGTTAGGAAAAGAAGAAGAACTACATCTGTCATCGAGAAAATAAAGAATTCAAACAACTATAATATAGTTATAGGGAAGCTATATATCCCTCAACTCCTTAAAATGCATTGTCCGTTTTGTAAAAAGTGGAACGGCAGAAAAAAAATAATAACTGTCCAGATTGTATTAAATTATTATTAAGATGCGACGAATGCTACAACATAATCGCTGTTACCTTCAGATTTTGTACCAAGTGTGGTAAGAATGTAGAACGAATAATACGCGTGAACAGGGCAAAAGCACCAAAAAATATATTAAAGCAAAAGCTGCTATCTAAACCAAAACACGTTTCTACAATGCCATCTTCATCATCTGAGGAGACATTCTGTGAATTAAATTTATCGGCCGAAGACATACAGGACATTCAAGTTATTGAAGACAGCCAAAAGCCCAACATCAAGAATGTTCTGGTAGATATTGATGTTATTGAAGACAGCCAGCAGCTCAACATTGATAATGTTCTGATCGAATCAGATTTGTCCGAGGCGCCTAGTACTTCCACCATATTATCATGTCCTGGCGAGCCAAGTGGTTCCCAAGTAGATGGAGCCAAGTTGATGGAAATAAAGAGTTACTAATACACGTTGACATTAAGGATCCAAATGCACATATTATATACATATTAAGTCATTTATTTATATTTATACACTTCATATACAAAAATTTTAAATTTTCTTGGATGTGCTCGTTTCTGGACTGTGAACATGATAAACAAATCTTTGCTTAAATTAAATACAACACAGTTATGATCATATACAGTTAATTAATATAGTGCTTTCTGGTAGACAATATTTTTAGTTTTTTTTTGCGGTGCGTAAATAAATAAGGATGTTGATTTTCCGACACGCGAACACGCAACGTATAATTGTCCATGTGCGAAACAGGGAAACTCTAAGTTTATTCCGCAAACTTGCAACGATTGGCCTTGCGATTTATTTATGGTCATCGCAAACGCCAGACGCACGGGAAATTGCAACCTCTTAAAATCAAATGGCAAATCCGTTGGAATCATAGGTATTCGTGGGATTAAGACATCCTCTCCTTTGTATTTTCCTTTGATTATTTTAGCTTCGATGATGTTATTCATGAGTTTCTTCACAACCAATCTCGTTCCATTGCAAAGTCGAGGTTGATTAATATTACGCAGCATGATGACAACTGACCCTACTTTTAATTTCAAATTATATGGTGGTAGTCCAGGCAAGTCCAATGAATTTAAAAATTCTGTAGGATAGTTGACTACGTCATCCTGGTTTGTGGCCGTGTCAACTGATTTGTACGTAAACAACTCTCCTGGAAGGAAATTCTGAACGGTAGCATTGAGATCATCATCTTTGTTTTTTGCTGCCAATATTGCTCGTTCACTTAGCCAATCGTGGTTATTATATTGTTGTTTAATGTCCGGAAAAACACGCTGAATAAGCTCCTTTTTCGATTCTGTGAAGTGACAGAAATCTGTGGGAAAAGTCATTAATTCGGTCGAGCTGTCAACTACGACCTTACCATTGCCAATATCCAGCAACTGCTTCGAAAACACAGTCGCAGTTTGATCTTGTTGCAAAAACACTCGCATGTTAGTAGTTAATTGTAGTGTCTTTACCAGGGTTCTCATTTACTACTCCGTAGCAGCAAAATTTCTAAAATTATTGCTATGCTATCGCTACCGCTCTCACTTTGTCGGGAGCCGCAGCATAGCCTTAGCATAACAATGTAAAGCATGTGCTCTACTCTGCTCCGAGTTTTGTTAGGTAAAAAACTATAGCTGAAGCGGGAGCAAAAAATTAAATTCTGCGCTATGCTCTGGCGTAGCGGTAGCAAAAAATTGGGAGCGGTAGCACATCAGAGCAAATGAAAATTTTCATGTGCTACAGCTCCCGAATGTGTTTGTTGTTTTTTTTTTTTTTTTTTTTTTTGCTATTTTCTGGCATTTACAAGTATGGTACAAGTTGGTATATAAAAGAAAGTCGTTTATAACTCAAGAACGGCTGAACCGATTTGGCTTAAAATTGGTGGGGAGGTAGTTTAGAAGCAGGGTAAGGACATACGATACATTTTATCTCTTTATGCTAAAATTCAATACAGCTCATAAATACAAAAATTATATTTCAAATCATAAGCATTTGTTCAAAATTTATGTAAGAATCATTTGAAAATTTTAGTAATTCAAAAATAGAAAGAAATAAGTAAAAATTTTAATTTCCAAACATGCTTAGTATATGGGTTATACTGATTTTGCTTCTTAACCAGGTAGTTTTTTTTTTAAGACGAGCCCGTCCGATATATTTAATATCACAACAAAAAATGGCATTGGAATTTTCATCGTCAAGGCACTGCGGATACTTTGCTAGATTATTGGTCAAGGACGCAAATGCATTCATAACAAACCAAACGCGATATCTAACGTAAAGATAAAGCGGAATAATTGGAGTGTTGATAAAAGGTTTATTATAATTTTAGATATACAGAAATCTTTTCGATTCTTTGCAATATACATTGAAGTATGTATATGCGTACAATTTCAAACTGATTCTTCCTAAAAAATTATAAAATTACTAAATATTGGGAATGGTAGAATAGAACTGCAAATACACAGTGCAATTGTTTAACACATTCGCGTAAATTGCGGGAATTCCCGTCATTCATGTTTCCTTCAATAAAACAATTTCCCGCAATTCCCTAATTTGTTCAGACTATTTAAACAAATTAACCTGTAGAAAAAAAGCGAGAATTCCCGCTCTTCACGTTTGTATGGAAAAATTAAGTGATTATCTGGCAGCCACCCGCTAAATTCAAATGAACGCGAACGTGTTAAAACTGGCTCGGCAATCAGTAGATGAATAATAACCACGTGTATTCCAAAAGATAAAGGCGAGGTATCTAAACCTGATTTTTCCACGAAATTCGCATTTTTTTGTATAACTGACAAGAGCTACAGCGTCTAAAGTCAAAGCGATGCCATAAAATACCTCTGATCTGTGGGAATTTAAAGATAAAAATCAGGATTGTAGTGTATTTTCTATGGAAAATTTTTACATGCCTCGGTCCAGTTCTTAATGTTAATATTTAGGGCTAAAATTTTCAGGGAATTTTTTTTGGGGTATTTCCAAGGAAATTTCGTGACGGGACTGAAAAAAATTAATAGTTCAAAAAAAAAAAAAACACCCTAATGTATATAAAAAGTGGGAAAGTATACATATGTACATAGTTAAAATTAATTTCGAAAATTCATAGTAATTGAGTATTGTAATACATTTGGAATAGATGATGTTTTTGGTAATATAAAATTGGTAAATATTTTACATAATAAAAAAAAATTTATAATTTATTCAATTATTATCTAATTCACTTTATTAATATATTTCTTAAAGTATTTGATTTTAGATTTATAAAGGCACTTGACGCAACAAGTGCCAAAATGATTTGCATAACATTGTTTTCTTTGAATTATTCAATTAATTCAAATATTATGCCAGAAAATAGCAAAAAAGAAAAAAAAAACAACAAACACATTCGGGAGCTGTAGCACATGAAAATTTTCATTTGCTCTGCTGTGCTACCGCTCCCAATTTTTTGCTACCGCTACGCCAGAACATAGCGCAGAATTTAATTTTTTGCTCCCGCTCCAGCTATAGTTTTTTACCTAACAAAACTCGGAGCAGAGTAGAGCACATACCTTACATTGATACTAAGGCTATGTTGCGGCTCCCGACAAAGTGAGAGCGGTAGCAAGAGTAAAATGAAATGCTACGAGAGTAGCGTAGTTTTTCAAACGCTGGTATTCTGTATCTAGTAAGCAATGAGCAATGTGGAGTCTGTACAGGCAGAGATGCCCCGTTATTATAATAAAAGTATTTTTGAGAGTTGGTAACACTGTAAGGTTGGCACCATCAAACATGTCAACACATTAATTATATTTATATATTTTGAAATTTGAAATTGAAATTTAAATACACGATGTTATGAGCAAAGTAGATATTATGTTGTCGATTCAAAAGTCTTGTTTTAATGCGTTCTTCAATTCGAGTGGAACTGAGAGTACAAATACCGTCAAATGTTTGACAGCAAGTAAGTGGTCAACTTTTATATGGGAAAATGGAATTATCGTTTTACTCTATCTCACTCGTAATTTTTCCTTATTTGCTCACCGTTTAGACCTACTTACCCTGGACTACGACAAACATTTTAAAACCAAAGTCAGCTCAATCGGCCCAGCCGTTCTCGAGTTTTAATCAGACTAACGAACAACAATTCATTTTTATTTACATATATAAATATATAGATGTATATAGATATGCGGCTAGGGTGTATTTTGACCTAATTTTTCCAATTTTGGTATTACAATACCATATATAATTACCAGATATATACAAGTAGTAAGAAACGAAACTATGCTTCCAAATGTTATAGTCAAGTTTCGACAATTTTTGGGCGTGAGATGAAACACCTTGAGGCCACTACTTGTGCAAAGTTTTATGCTGATGGTTTCATTGATATTTGATTTTTATACTGTAATGTGAAAGAATTAGATGGAATTTATCAGTTTGTTATATGGGAAGTAAGCGCTTTCGCCTATTGTCCAAATTTAATATCTGCTCCTATAAAACCTTTCCATACCATCTTGTTTGTGAAATTTAATGCTTGTGGTGCATTATTAGGAGTTTTAAACATAACTGTTATATGGGGATTGGGCGTGGTTATTACCCGACTTTACCCATATTGACAGTGTATGAAGAGTGCTAAAATTTCTTCTCAACAGTTTGGTTGATTTAACTTCAGAGGTGTGAAAGATATGTACATTAAGCCATTTAGGGTGCACACCTCAAACTTTAAACGCGTTATTCTCAAAACACACTTTTTTAAACTGGCGGACATGATCCGGTCGAACTACTCAACCGATTTGCTTAATTTTTTTTAAATGTTCACAAAAGGCCTGGCTATCGTCCCTATATTTTTATACTCTCGCAACAATGTTGCTAAGGAGAGTATTATAGTTTTGTTCACATAACGGTTGTTTGTAAGTCCTAAAACTAAAAGAGTCGGATATAGGGTTATATACATACATATACCAAAGTGATCAGGGTGACGAGTAGAATCGAAATCCGGACGTCTGTCTGTCCGTCCGTCCGTCTGTCCGTCCGTGCAAGCCGTAACTTGAGTAAAAATTGAGATATCATGATGAAACTTGGTACACGTATTCCTTGGCTCCATAAGAAGGTTAAGTTCGAAGATGGGCAAAATCGGCCCACTGCCACGCCCACAAAATGGCGGAAACAGAAAACCTATAAAGTGTCATAACTAAGCCATAAATAAAGATATTAAAGTGGAATTTGGCACAAACGATCGCATTAGGGAGGGGCATATTTGGACGCAATTTTTTTGGAAAAGTGGGCGTGGCCCCGCCCCCTACTAAGTTTTTTGTACATATCTCGTAAACTACTATAGCTATGTCAACCAAATTCTATAGAGTCGTTTTTTTCAGGCATTTCCATATACAGTTCAAAAATGGAAGAAATCGGATAACAACCACGCCCACCTCCCATACAAAGGTTATGTTGAAAATCACTAAAAGTGCGTTAACCGACTAACAAAAAACGTCAGAAACACTAAATTTTACGGAAGAAATTGCAGAAGGAAGCTGCACCCAGGATTTTTTTAAAAATTGAAAATGGGCGTGGCCTCGCCCACTTATGGGCCAAAAACTATATCTCAGGAACTACTAGACCGATTTCAATGAAATTCGGTATATAATATTTTCTTAACACCCTGATGATATGTACGAAATATGGGTGAAATCGGTTCACAACCACGCCTTCTTCCAATATAACGCTATTTTGAATTCCATCTGATGCCTTTTCTGTATAATACGACATTAGGAACCAATGATGATAGCGGAATAAAACTTTACAAAAATACGGTATTTGAAAAATATGTAAATGGCGTATAATGAAATCTCGATTATCACTTTATCATGCGAGAGTATAAAATGTTCGGTGACACCCGAACTTAGCCCTTCCTTACTTGTTTATAATTTAGTGACAATGTTATGACAAAATTTATGTAAAAAAACGTGGGGAAAAATTAAAAAAAAAACGTTAATTACTTTTTATTTATCAAAATTTTTTCATGATTCTAGTAGGGACGATAACCATTCACGTACTTTTTAAGAATAAATTGGGTTTTTGCGTTTCAGATGATCCAAACATAAGAAATCGTGTCCGCCAGTGAAAAAACGCATCTCATTCACCCAACCATTTCTCCGTCAGATGTCATCAAAAAATTCCGAAAAACATTGTTTATACACTCCACGATATACCTCATGATATGTGAAAAAAGTTCTATTGTAGAATAAAAATTTCTATGAAAAAAATGCCAAAAAACAGTCCAGATTACTTCTTCTGCTAACGAAAAAGTCGAAAATTCACGTTTCTCCAATTGATTTAATTTTTTTCAATTTATCCGCTTTTAAAAAATGAAAGTCTTTAATACCAGCAATTATGCATTTCTTTATTTGCTATCCACTTTATTTCAAAAGGTTTTATCATAATTCACAGTTAAATTATCAACTAGAATAAATAACTAGTTCTGAAACTAATCTAATAAACATAGAATTTTTCCATTTGATATTTTCTCATTTCATAGTTTGTTTTTCCTATATACATATATATTTTAAATATTTTATTTATGAATTTGATTATTAACGGATGTATTCAATTAATTAAGCTTTCTTTACATTTTTGGAATATATTAATAACGTTTTACTACAAATTCGACTTTAATAAATACGTTCTTACATACACACAATATATTTATGTTTAAAATGTTATAGCTGTTGAAAAATGCAAACTCTTTCCGTTATATGTATAATATTTATCATATCTTTGTGATTCATATATTTATATTTGTGCATACTATGTGTAATTTGTTTGATGTAATGAGATCTATGTTCACTTTTTCATGTGCCCATTTCCTAGGCTTCCGGGACATTCCAGTAGATTTTACAAAGAGTTAGTAAACAATATTTCTAAGTAACTATAAAGATGCATCCAACTTCTTAATACATATGTATTGGTATATGTATATCAATTATTTACAAATGAAAATTGCTTTAAATTTTTCATTTAATAAATCCTTATATCCGCAATTTTCCAGTAAATTTCCGTTAAAATTATTGGTACTTTCCAAGTGATAGTTCCACTACATATGCAAACGTTTATCTGAATAACAATTAAGTAGATTGGCTTCGGTACTAATGGTTTAGTTATCCCTGGAAAAAAGAGATCGATTTGTTTCCATTAATATACGGTTTTAAACAATATTTAAGCGATATATATAGGAAAATATTTAAGTGTGTATATTAATATATAATTTAACACTTAACTCAGAGTGAACAAAAATTAGAGATTTAGAGGATTTAGAGTCAGTTTTATTTATTCTTACGCAGAAGTTTTAGAATTATCGCCCATCCAGAAAATGTGATTCCGAGAATTGGTCTAGTATTCACTCAAATAAAAAACTTGAGAGAAAAAAGTTTCTTTCCTCAGCACCTAAACGTAGCTAAGCATTTTGAAAATTAATTAAATGACAGTCCCATGTATGTACATATGTTTAAGTATTCTAAATCGCAAATTTTTTAATAAAATAAAAATATATAAAACAATATACCATTTTTTTCAATATTTCTTTATTTATTGGATTTGCTTAGTAAAGCCTAACAATAAGTATTCAAATCTTAAATCTATTTAAAACTAAAGAAGCTCAAGAATGTGGTTGAGCTTGTTTGGTAGAACGTTGCTCTCTAGTAGGCTGGTAGATCACTTCTTTTCAAATGTGTTTGATTGCAGGAATTTGCCAAGGCATTAGCCAATGGGTTTGGATGTTCGCGAAGTTTAGAAATACTATATTACTCGTTCTGCTGTCATCTACTTCTTTCTTTACCATAGGAATATCAAGGTCTTTATAAATGTTTTCATTATGCATGTACCATGGTGCACCCGTCATTCTTCTAAGCATTTTGGATTGAAACCTTTGTATTATGTTGGTTGCTCAGTGAAATTCCTCATAGCCGGACACCCAGAATGTCCTCACTGAACTAATCAATGCGAACCAAT
The DNA here is from genome assembly GCF_024586455.1 of Bactrocera neohumeralis. Classification (NCBI taxonomy): domain Eukaryota; kingdom Metazoa; phylum Arthropoda; class Insecta; order Diptera; family Tephritidae; genus Bactrocera; species Bactrocera neohumeralis. The sequence goes on along the minus strand of NC_065919.1, from coordinate 31,470,153 downwards.
GTCAGGCAGGAATGGATGAATGATAATATTTGTTTCCGTTGAGCCAACGCAAACCTGACGGTGCCTGCGCAAGTCAGTTTGTTTGCTGTGATCTTCATGCGTATAAAAATATGGCTGATCGAAGATCTCACGTGGACAGGTATATGTAGTCATTTGTAAAGCCACAGAAAAGGCAATACAAATTTATATAGGTATTCGACCAGATCGGTGGGATGTCTGAAGGTATGCGCTCCCAAGTACGTAAATCCTTGACCTCCCAAACGTGGGATAGTCAAGAAGGAAGTGTTGAGTTGTTTCCACCTAATCTTCTTCCATACAGCTTCAGCAAATGGCATCTGGTAAGATTCCCAACTTTAAAACATGGACGCCAATATGGCAAGGGCCTGTTAAAAGCCCCACACCAAGGGAGAGGCTAGCGTTATTGGAGGCAAAGAGATCACTAGATCTCCTGGTCTTGGGCCAATCTTGGGCCAATAGGCTTTTGCGACAGCGCAAGTATCGATGGTGGCCCAGCGCTAGCCAAGTTTCCGCGAAGCCCATTTATCTAGTAGTAAAACACAAGAGGATACGGGAGCACCGACCCGCTCCCATTTTACCGATAGGGGTTCTAAGGTGCCCTTCCTTGCTAGCTCATCAGCTTTACAATGTCCGCTTCCGATGCCTCTATGGCCTAGCCACTTTGCCAGTCTTATCACAAAGACACTCGATGCTGCCAACCCTGAACGCACTGTAAATGAGTTCAAGTTTATAGGCGAAGAAAAAACGATATACTTGTATGTATCTAATAAATATATAGAAACCACTCATATGGAAAAAAATTTGAGTTTTGGTTATAAATGGATATTGGTTATATCTCACAGCGGAAGCTTATGTTATGGAAGTTTATGCTACATACATACATATGTAATATGATGTAGTGAATCGTAAGCAATAAAACACTCAATTTCGATTTTTTTGATGACACGTTGCTTTGCATTTTTGGTGGCGATATACATATACTTATGTACAATTAAAAATATATCGACTTGAGAAGAAGGACGATAATTTCGGTACATTATTGAAAAGGTGTACTCCATGTACTAAGTGGCAATGTTTCAAAACTCTGGAACTATCCACTTTCATACTGACATTCCACATTCTCGCTTTATTTAGCTGTCGTAGAGTTTTTTTTTGTTGTTTATATTGAAAAAAAAAATACATTTTAGAGTATTTATTTGTAGTTGAGAAGCTTGGAGTTTCTCATGTGTGTTTTTATTAAATACCCGAGGCAAGAATTTGTGAGTTTCCTAATAAAGTTATACTATAAGTGGTCGTAAATCTTCCAGAAGCCATATCCAAATTGTTTATATAAGTAAAGACTACAATAGGAAAAATCTGAAATAAAAGTTTTATGTTTGAAATGAGTTGTGGTGAAACCGCTTTGCCAGTGCCAGCGCGCCCTTTGTTGGTGAATCTCAGTTAGATTTGTTAAGTAGATGAGGAATTGTTTATTTTAATAATGCGTGTCCACTAAAAATGGCAACACACAAAAGTTTTATGATGCCAGGCAGCATCGCCATGCTTAGCAGCGTAATTTCTCATACGAGTAGCCTATGTAGGTATGTGTAATTGCCTCCTATATGGTATCTTGTTAAATACCTTGGTGCAGGGTGAAAAAAACTGGTAAACAGTTGAGTCTGTTTGTAAGTTGGAAATGAGAGCAAGTTTATAACATACATACATACATACATACATGTACATTAGAGCCCATAGTGCCTGGGCTTCGATAAATGAGCGGAAGCACGACAATATTTTCATTTCGAAATTACTTTTTAATGAGCGAATGCAACAAAGTATGCCATAAGTTGATGTTCTATATGTTAGTATGAATATGTTCTACAATTCTTTATTATTAAAATAAGATGATACATGGCAACGTGCTTAAACATATGTACATATGTGAATATTACACAGTAGCAACGTCCCATTACGAAACATAATTTGTTTAGAAACACGTCTGCCTACTGCCTCATTAGCAATAGTAAAATACAAAAGATTTCTCACAAGAACTTGATTTTGATCGGTCAGTTTGTATTGCAAGCATAATGTGTTATAGCAACCCGAGTTGAACAATTACTCCTTTGCTTTAAACAATAATCTGTGCTACATTTAGTAAAGGGATCTCGTCAGATTAAAAAGTTTTCCATACAAGCAGTTGATTCCAATCTTTCAGTTTGTATGCCAGCTATATGCTATAGTGGTCTGATATCGGCGGTTCCGAAAAACGAGCCACTTTTTGGGAAGAAAAGGACGTGTGCATAGTTTCAGATCGATATCTTAGAAACTGAAGCACTAGTTAGCTCGTCCTACTGATCTCCGACGTTTCCTTCTGGATGATACAACTTAATATACCCTCTTAAGGCTATAAAAATGTAGCGTCGTAATTGGAAAAAGTGAGGTAAATGATAAATGCAAGAAAGTTAATTTGAAATAAATGTAAGATGTGACAACAGATTACAGATTTTCTCATATTATCCGAAAACAAAATCCTGCACAACAGAAGGATCAGTAACATAAACGGAAAATAACGATTGAAAACCTTTCTTGTATTAGAAGATACAGTACCTTAAAACACTTGGCTTAAAAGCTAACTTCGAAATCGAAGAATTAACTATTTTGGTGATGACTCAACTTATCAACACAATTACAAAGAATTTGCGGAAAAACTTATTACTCTTCAACAGGTGCGTACGTAAAGAAGGGGTTTAAGGGGTTCAAAACTACATATTTTATCTTTCTCATCCCTTTTGTAACATTTTTCAAAATTTTAACAGAAAACTCCCCGTTGAATTTGTTTCTGGATAAGCCGCTGCTTCTAAAACTCGCCAAAAAATGTTTCATGTTATAATTACTTCTCCTGAAAATCAGCAAAAATTGGGATGTCAATAAAAAATAACCAACTCGTCACCGAAAAGAGCTCTTAGAAATATATCAAAAGTTGGCAAATAACTAACGACGTATAGCTTGATATTGTTTTGGTTATGAAATTTATTTTGAATTCTTTGTTTAATTTTTGTATACTCAAGGCATACTATTGCAATAACCCCAAAATTATCAAGATCTACTTTGCTAGTCCAATAATCGAAAACTATTAAATGGTCACTATTAATATATGATAATAATACTATTAAGTATTTTATTTGTCATGGAGCATTCATTAAAGCGAAACACCGCCAATTTCATGACCAATACGGTCGGTTATAACGACTCTTTAATCTGTAATACAACTTTAATGACTTCAGAACAACTTTTGAATGCTGTGGTTAGCCGTATACGCCGTGCTCCTTATACAAAACTACAACAACAATATTATGAAGTTGACTTTGTCGATTTCACAAAATCCTTTAATACAAAATTAATTACTGCAGCAGATTATGCTCATAGTTTTTTTCAGGCAAAGTTCTTTCTTGATGGTTTGTTCAGTTTTGTAGATTTGTTTACTTGGACGCGTCTGGTTTTTTTCTTAACCTACCAACAATACTTTTTTATTCCCCATAAAATGTGTTTTTGTATTTATTGTATTTTTACTTTATTTCCACTTCAGTTTTAATGGTCTATTTCGGCAAATGCATAATCAAAGCGCATCCACCACTTCTGCGCTCTGGCGAAATCGCAATCGCTGCTACACTTGGCCACACCGCGCATGTTCACACAGGCGCAGATTCGAAAAAGGCTATAATTTTATAGCTTTCGCTTTTGTTCGGTGTCTGACAATCCTCTATCCCATCCTGCAACCACCCGAAATTTGAGTTATTTTCTTCGTAAAGGTATGAATCTTCGCCGTGCGCTTGCCACAAAATCTACAGTGAAATATTATGCATAAATGTCAAAACTCCCGCCAAATACTGAATTGTTTTGAGTGCGTTTTTATGATCTCGAAGTGTATTCCGAAGTAGTATTAGATTGAAATATCGGGTAAGCGTGTATGCCTGCGTGCGGTGTGTTATGCTGCTTAAAGGAGTTTGCGTGTATATATACATATGTATGTAGTTTATTACAAAATATTCAGAGGAATTAGAATTTATTGTACGCTTATTATTCCAGACTAGCATAATACATACACATACATTCCTATTTTGCGATTACACAAATGAGCATTAAGGGGCTATACCAGTGTGACACTTTCAAAAAAAAAATTTTTTTTTTTTGCTTTTTCGATAGCTTATATATTCAAAAGTATCCTGTTTTGAATGGCAGCGTTCTAAATAGCGACCGCTCAGAGGTGCAAACATAAATAAGTGAAACTTTAAACGCGTTTTTCTCGAAACGACATTTTTCAAAATTGCTGACATTATAACTCAACGAGAAATTGGCCGATCGACTTCAAATTAAAACTGGATATAGTTGAATACATTTGCTATACAATAGACTACGATCTTTTTGATTCGTTGAAAATCGTCAATTTGGCATTAAAAAAACGACCATTTTTTTCGTAAAAAAACGATTTTTTTTTTCAAAACAACGCCATTTTCTTAATTTTGGGTATTTTTCAAAGATCGTAGTTCATTGTATAGAAAATATATTTAAGTTTAATAAACATTTTGAATTTTTTTGTTTCAGTTTCTCAATCGACCGGAATCATGCCAGCAGTTGACGCACTTTTTTTCTCGGCACTTCCGCAGACAGCACATAACTCCGTTATTTTTCAATATTTTTTAAAAAAAAAAATTTTAATATAGCTAAATATACTTTATTACGTCCATAGAATGTCGAAACATTCAATCTAGTACTTTCTTTTAAAAAAATTCACGAAAATCGCCCAATTTTTCATGCGTCACACTGGTATAGTCCCTTAAGGTTGCCATTCTGTTGCGCCATATAGTGAAAAATTACCCAAAACTTGTTCAAATATGTTTTTTTAACAAATATTAAAATTATAACATTTCTTATTCGTCGTTTTGAAGTTTCTTTCATCGTCACATCTTTGTAGAATAAGAATTTGGTGCTCGGTTGCACCGAAACTATAATATCTTTCACAAATTCAAAATATTCCTTGCAAGCACTTCATTCCGGTCAATCAGTTTGTATGGCAGCTATATGCTATTTGGATCTGATCTGCACAATTTCTTCGTAGATTGCACCATTGATTAGACCATAATCGTTGCCAAATTTCTTGAAGATATATTGTTAAATGAAAAGTCCAGACTTATTGGTCCGATATCAGCGGTTTCGAAAAATGAGCAGCTTGTTTGGGGGTAAAGACGTGTACAAAATTTCATATCGGTATCTTGAAAGCTGCCTGTCCTTCTGACGTATATACAGGCTGATAAGCAGAAGGAGATGGCTAAATCGACTCAGCTCGAATTCCAGGTGTTACAAAATTCGTGGTAAACTTAACATACCCTGTTAAGGGTGTAATAAACCCAAATTACTTTGAGCTGGTTGGAAATTGTGTGGATTACATACCATTAACCTAATCCGAACCTTGTATGAATTGGGAAAAACATTTATTTTTGCAGCATTAGTAAACCTCTTTCGGATGTGCGATTTTAACAAATTAGGTCTCCGGTTATTTGTGATCAATCGTTAATCACTACAGTTAATATAGCAGAAGACTCATCAGCCACTAATGGGTTTTACATAAAATTAAGAAATCTTTCACCTGACAAGCGATTCAACTATATATTTGAGAAGTTCGGAACATAAAATTCTGTGCATGTACATACATACTATATATGTTATATTTAAGCCAAAAAAATAGCAAATCAAAAGGCTTCGGCTGCCTAACGCCCATTCTCAATATGAGGTGGTCAGCTCGTATCAAAGCCTTTTAACAAAACGACCTAGAATTACGGTCACATAAAAATTATTTTTATAGCTTCAGCTGGCACAATCGTTGTGGAACAGAAAGAATTGGTATCTGCCGTTTTGAGAATTTATTTTATTAGCAATAGACGACAGTAGATGCATTGCAGCTTCGTATATATGTATGTATATTCAATTTATTCGTTTTTACCACTGACAGTTTATTTTAAATCGAGTTGAGATTAAGGCATTTCAATAGTCACAAAAATATTGGTCTACCATTTACTTTTAAACATCTTGGTTAATTCAAATTTGAAACTCCTCTTCTAGCGGTTTGTTTTAAGGGGGTAGTGTGGTAAAAGCAGTATTGTTTTCAATAATTTATTTTCACACAAATTTTTATTTGAGAGTTCAGGTTTTGCACATGTTATTCTACATGTAATATAGTACAGAGAAAAAAATTTTTTCTCAATTTTTCTTGATATCCGGTGGAGATATGGGTGACCGGAAGACGCCATCTTTAAAAGTGGTACCCACGATTTCTCCATTGTGGATGATCTGAAACGAACGGAATAGATTTTATTTTAGAGTACATATGAATAGCTATCTAATAACCTTCGACTGAAACAATTCATTGGTGTAACAGGTGTAATACTCGAAAATTGTACGAAAAGATGCGACGACTAACAGAGGTTTCAAGACCGGAGCATACTCTTGTAGAACCCCTAGAGGTGATCTAGTGACTAATGCCCAGATAATTCTGGAGGGAACACTTCTCTAACCGGCTGAATGGCAGCGAAGATATAAAGCCAGGAGAAAACGAACCCGGCTCCCCAATCAATGACGATGGAGCATACGTTCCATTGCCCGACCATGAAGAAATTCGAATAGTAATTACTCGTTTGAAGAACAACAAAACGGCGGGGCTGATGGAATGCCGGCCAAGCTATTCAAATATGGCGGCGAAGAACCAATAAGGAGGCATGCATCAGATTCTTTGTAGAATATGGGCGGACGAAAGCATGCCCAATGATTGGAATTTAAGTGTGCTCTGCCCAATCCACAAAAACGGAGACCCCACAATCTGCGCCAACTACCGTGGGATTTCCCACGTTTCCTCAACAGCTCATATAAGGTTTTATCGAGCGTATTGTGTGAAAGATTAAAGCCCACCGTCAACAAACTGACCAGATATTCACCATACGCCAAATCTTGGAAAATACCCGTGTAAAGAGGATCGACACACACCACCTTTTCGTCGATTTCAAAGCTGCTTTTGACAGCACGAAAAAGAGCTGCCGCTATGTTTGAATTTGGTATTCCTTCCAAACTAATACGGCTGTGTAAACTGACGTTGAGCAATATCAAAAGCTCCATCAGGATCGGGAAGTACCTCTTCGAGCCGTTCGATACCAAACAAGGTTTCAGACAAGGCTCCTTTTTCATGTGACTTCTTTAATTTGCTCTTGAAGAAAATAATTCCAGCTTCAGAATTAAATATGGAGGGTACTATCTTCTAAAAGAGTGTACAACTGCTGGCGAACGCCGATGACATCGATATCATTGGCTTCAACAACAGCGCCGTTAGTTATGCTTTCTTCAGGTTGGACAAAGAAGCAAAGCAAATGGGTCTGGTAGCGAACGAAGGTAAGAGGAAATATCTCCTGTCATCAAACAAACAGTCGTCGCACTCGCGATTAGACAGCCACGTCACTGTTGACAGTCATAACTTCGAAGTCGTATATAGTTTCGTCTATCTTGGAACCAGTATCAAGACCAACAATCATGTCAGCCTCGAAATCCAACGCAGAATAACTGTTGCCAACAGGTGCTACTTCGGACTAAGTGGGCAATTGATAGGTAAAGTCAAAAAGCGAACTCTATAAGTCATTCATTATACCCGCCCTCTATATGGTGCGGAGGCATGGACGATGACAACACCTGATGAGTCGACGTTACGAGTTTTCGAAAGAAATTGACATAGTTCAGCGAATTAAAAGACAGCGGCTACGCTGACTAGGTTATGTCCTCCGAATGGAAGAAAACACTCCAGCTTTAAAAGTATTCGACACAGTACCCGCCGGGGGAAGTAGAGGAAGAGGAAGACCATCACTCCGGTGAACAGACCAGGTGGAGAAGGACCTGGCTTCGCTTGGAATCTCCAATTGGCGCCACCTTGCGAAAAGAGGAAACGACTGGCGCGCTGTTATTAACTCGGCTTTAATCGCGTAAGCGATGCCTACGCCAGTAATGAAGAAGAAAATAAAATTGAACTAGTTACTTAACACGTTCGGCGTCCCAAAGGACGATTAGATCATATCATTACGAATCTTTTACAAATAATAAAGCTTTGCATGAAATAGGGGCATTGTTTTTAGCATACCTTTACTTATTTAGCTTTTGCTACGAGGTGATTGGCTGGAAAAAGATTTCATTCAAATTAGGGGGTGGAGATTGAAACAAACAGCCTTTTTGAAATTCTCGAATTTTTCATAGTATCGAAATACTAGTGGACCTTATGATCGCTCTAGACGCCGATTGTGTTGAAGAATATGTAGAACTTTATAAATTAAAAAACTACAGCACCGGTTATAACTCTGTTTGAATTATGAAATTTCCGGTTTTGTCGCGGTTTTAAATTGGTAGAAAACGCTTGACACTATTTTGAATTCTATTTGATTACTTGTCTTCACGTAAATATTAGAGAGAATTTAAATTATTCTTATGTCCCAAATATCCAAAGCAATGATCCTCCTCTTTTGTGGTTGACTTTATAGACCAAAATAATTAATAAATTTAGTTCAAATGCTGTACACCCCTATTATTTTCCATATGGATTCACTGTACTGTACTTCTGTATACTCAGTTTTTTTATTTACTTCGAATAAAGTTTTTGGCTCATATTCCTTTGATGTTGGTCGCCTTGTCGTAGCGAAGGGGCTTAAGTAATAGTAAAGTGTGCATCCCAAAGGTAACGCACTCTCCTCTTACGAACTAAGAGGGATACCTCATAATTCCCACAATAGTGATATGGATGAATAAACCCTAGGTTTTACGCCCATCTCCTAATGTGGAAGTACCGCACCAGCACCACCCTAAGCCAAGGTGTTGAGGTACCCGTGCCTCTGACTGAATGGTCAGTGGGCGGTAATGAATAGCTGATCGCGAATGGTCCCTTCCGGAGGTACTAAATGCCTTCTCTACGCATACCGGCTCTGCGGACGAGTGACAAACCAGAGGGCAGTCTTCAAACTGGGGAAGATAGCCAAAGATCAGGCAGCCGGTACCCCAGTTGATGAGGCAGAAACAAAGCCCCTCAAATCCATAGTAGAGGAATACAAAAGCTTCCTGGAAAGGAAGCAATCAGAACCTCAGAAGAACAAACACCCGAGCAATTCACAAAAAAGGAATCGCTCTATTACAGAACTGCAAGAAACTCTGCCCAAAAAACCTAGGCGGAATGAAGGTGAACATAGCAGTACAACAACGGTAAGGCATTTCTGCGATGCAGCCAGGGATAGCATACAAGTGGCCATCATAGACGGAAATTCCTCCTCCCCGAGCACAATTCAGAATAGATGGGTGGAGATCGACGTCAGATTGTCGAGTTTGGGGGCCTGCGGGCCCTAACCCAGAGTTTGACTGCTCTGAGACCCTCAGGGGTTACAGGGTCATCAGGTGCGCGGACCAGGCCTTTCTAGATTTCCTGACGGGTAGTGTTGCCAAAATCAGCAACGCCTTTGAAGGCCTCCAATTGAGGCTTATACCCGCCAGGGACATACCGAAGAGACCTCGTGCTCGCATTTGGCTACCCCCTCTAGCCGGGCGAAAAACTCCTTAAATGCATCAAAGAGGGAGGGGTATCGAAATCAGCCTATTACAGGAGCCCTGGGTTAATGAAGACACCATTAAAGGGCTAAACAGCAGCAACTATAACTTTTTTAACACACGAAACAAAGGTAAACCTAGGGCATGCATTCTTATAAATAGAAGTATAAATGCATTACTTTGTCCTAATTACAGCACAGCAGATATCACAGTGGTAAAGATGGAACAGAAGGAAAATCCCTTTTTCTTGGTCTCGGCCTTCTTGGCCCATAACGAAGACATACCACCGGCACCGCTCACAAGACTAATAGACGACAACAGGAAGGAAGATGTCGTAATAATCGTATAAACACCAGAGGTGAGTCACTCTTGCATTATATTCTGAATAGCAATCTAAGTACATATATGCAACAAGGGCGATAAGCCAACCTTTATTTTCCTAAGCTCTGATAGGTTTCCGGGGTGGGAGGAAGTGCTGGACCTCACGCTATCAACAGACACAGACAGTCTCGTTGTGGATAACTGGAGGGTATCCGATGAGCCTTCCATGTCGGATCACTCCTGGATACTCTTCAGCATCCGCGAGAAATACTGTACTCCTCTCAAATATCGGAACCCTAGAAGAACAGCGTGGGAAAAATTTACAGTATAGCAACAAAATAAGAGTATTAGTAATTTTTAGGAACTGGATTCAGAAGTAGAGAAGTTGGAAAAAATCTTAGCCACAACTTTCAATAAATCTACTCCGCTAACAGTTCTGAAAAAGAGAAAATCTCTTCCTTGGTGGAACAGCGAGCTCAAGAATTTGAGAATACAATTAAGCAAAGCTTGCAATAAGAGTTTTAGAACCAAAATCTGGCGGCCGTATAAAGATATTATGCCTAAAAAGACTCATGGCGATCTTTCTGCACATCGATAATGCTGCCTACAAAGCTCGGCAAAAGAGTCTCTAGAACCAATGGTTCAGAACCACCAATAAGGCTGATTGAAAATATATACAAAGCAAATATGCATTCAACTATCTTACATCCAAAGAAGTTGGAAAAGAATTTAAGTAATGTTCCTTCGAAAACCAGGCAGAAGAGCACACGATAATGCCAAGGATTTTAGACCTATAAGCCTCACCGTCTTTACGCTGAAGGTACTAGAAAGGCTAATAGACTTACATTTAAGAACAATAATGGCGGATAAGTTATCGAAGTCCCAACATGCTGCATTTCTAGACATAGAGGGCGCCTTCAATAATAGAAAGCTCATAGCATCAAACGACGCTGCAACACAAACAAGTTATGTGAGTAGAGGGATGCCTCAAGGAGGGGTCCTCTCTCCGCTTGTATGGGTTGTAGCGCTGAACGAAATACTACTCCAATTAAACGGTGGAGGAGTGAAAGCAGTAGCATATGCAGACGATATAGTGTTGTTGGTATCAGGCATGTTTCCTTCAACAGTCAGCGAGATTATGGAAATAACACTACGAAGGTTAAACTTATGGGCTAAGAACAATGAACTAGGCGTTAACCAGAACAAAACAGAATTGATGTTATTCACAAGTTTCAACTTCCGGTACTAAACGGTACAACACTCACTCTATCCCCCACAGCTAAATACTTGGAGGTGGAGTTTGACACCAAACTGTCCTGGAAAATAAATATCGAAAAAAGAATAAATAAAGCATATATGGCCAACTATACTTACAAGAGAATCATCAGCAAGAATTGGGGCCTCAAACTTAGTATAATCATGTGGATGTATACGGCTGTCATAAGACCTATACTTGCATATGGAGCTCTGGTATGGTGGCCAGCGCTAAACAAACAATACAACATTAGAAAATTAAATGGAATACAAAGAGCAGCATGTGCAGGTGTTACTGGTGCAATCAAGTCATGTCCGACTGACGCGTTCAATGTGGTCCTGCGTCAACTACCCATAGACATCTTTATGCACAAGAATAAAATAATTGGGTAGTTGGAATCAGCAGAACTACGGACATAGTGTAATCCTAAACAAGCTCAACATTAATAAATCAGACTACATTCTCCCAAAGCTGGATTTCAATAGACACTTCCAGGTGAGGATACCATCTAGACGAGAATGGAGAAGAGACTCAATAGGGAAGGAAGATACCATCTCAGGGTATTAGGATCCACTGATCTAGACATATCTCTCTCTATACGTCTACCGAACTCGGCTAGCTTCTGCCAAGCGGAAGTACTGGGCATAGAAAAAGCCAGCGAAGTTCTATTGGAAAACCACGTGAATATACGTAAAGCAGCCATATTTACGGATAGCCAGGAGGCGCTTCTGGCCTTGTCTTCGCCCATGACAAATTCCAGTACAGTCCACAACAGCAAGAAAGCATTAAGCTCAATAAAAGACAAGCTTCAACTAGACTTGATCTGAGTTCCCGGTCACAGGAACATTTTCGGTAACCAAAAAGCAGACGAGCTGGCAAAGGAAGGAGCTTTCCTTAACGAATCCAAGGCGGAGCTAATACCAATTTCCAATTTCTCTGTGAATGCTCAGTCCTAGCACAGATCCGACACAAAACACTTGGAATCCATCAAGCACAAAACCTTGAATGGATTTCTACTAAAAGCATATCAGACATAAGTATGTAAGTAGCTTCATCGAAACCTCAAAATGGTTTGAAAGAGAAGGTGAAACGTAAGTAATAGCAGATACCAAAGGTTCTACGAGTAGTGCATCAAAATGGCACAGCAAGTGCTAATTGAGCCCGATAGACAACAGGGCTGCACTCCTACCTACCTACCTATTTCAGTGCTTTGTAGTGATCATCAGTTGTATACTATTAATATTCGTATTTAAATAGGAATTTAAATTTTGAAAAGAATGCGTTACATCATTAATCGTTGGCGGTTGAATAAGTTGTTCTTCAGTATCCTAATCGTTTTCCGTGGCGCTCGAGGTCCTATTCGATGGGTCTGAAATATTCGGTTTTACAATACCATCTGTATAAATCCGACTGAGCAAATCTCATTGTCCACCCCAATATAATCTGTAATAGTAACATTTGAAAGGATAAATACGCGCACAGTGCGATTTTCACAGTGTGATTTCCGTGAAAAATGCTTCTCTAGCCAATTCAAGAGTTCGAGTTATGGAGAACTTTGAGTTATGGAAGTTCAACGTATATATGTATGTATGTATATATGTATATTTTATTGAAAGTAAAATGTATATTTTCTTGTTTTAACTGAAGCAGAAATGTTTGCTAAAATCAATTTAGATACTATCTTCCATTCAACACTGGAATAGTTAGCCGTCAGCCGTATAGAATCCAAAGAGCCCATTCAGTGGACATTAATAATTCGTCATTATCATAAATATACCGTTTTCTCACTCGGCATTCAGGAATAAGTTCAGACATACTGACATACTGAATAAGTATGACATCAGTTGCTTCCTAATATTTACAAAGGATGAATACGTGTGTGGTAACCGACAAACATATTATTTTTCGCTTGAGGGTTTACTAACGTTCGAGACCCATTTTTATTATACCATGAATTCCGGAGTTTTTAAATACATAATAATAAATAAGTGCAACAGTTACCACGCAATTACACAGCGACGTATCCATTATAATTCCGCATATTTTAAATACGTCCGCTCTGTAAGGCATAGATGAGTTGCGAGAATATAGAATAAATTATATGTATAGAATAAATTAGTTACGAAAAAAAGCACGTCAATAAAATAACTTTTTTATTATTTATTTAAGGCAAACTCACTTTCTACATTGGTTAATTTGCTCAAAACATGCCACGTCATGACTTGCCGGATTGCTGTACTTTGCTATATGTTATAAATGTGTCTAAATGATCGTAAAAAAAAACAAGTAAGCACACAGTAGCAATATACCAGGTGCAAGAGCGAATAACAGTATAATGATAACAATAATATCAAAATTGTTCGTATGCAATAATTTCCAAAGACCGATTTCTTTCTTTTCATATTTTGTGCACTATACTTTTTCGAGGACTATATCATATGTAATACCCGGACACTGCCAGCTAGCTCAGATTAATTAACCCCTATTATTGTTCCCCTATTATGGTTTGCAACTCCACTTAGTTGAATTGAAGTTAAAACTATTCAACTTCAGATCAACCAAATGCCTTTTGGAACACGTATTTATTATTATTACTACTTATTTCAGTTGAAATTGCATTGATGTTGCTAACTTAAAAACTGAAGTTTTGACAGATAAGTATTTAAAATTTTTAAATGAAAAATTAAACAATTCAGTTCCATCATTGTTCACTAAATGGTGAATGAATATAATATTAAAATGAACATTAGTTTGATTTATAGTGCAACGACAGAAATGTTGGAACCAAAATTGTTCTGCTGCGCATGCGAAAAAACCTTCGTTATCCCTAAAATCTATTTGAACTTCCCAACACCAAATAAGCCAAAGTTTTATTAACAATTCTGCAATAAACATTATTTAAAAGCCATTTAATAATGTTTCTTGCAGATTCCCTATTTATTTTCGTTTAAATGAGAAAACATTTTGCTTTTTGCTAAGTGAGATCAAGGGAACTTTTCCTACTGTGTGGAAATTATGAGCAATTAACCTTGTCCTCGCTGACGGTAGTAAGATGCAATGGAAATAATATTATCGTTGGACTGACGAAATAGATGGTATGTAAAGTGTATTCATAAGAATAGCAGGAATTGAAGCGATTCCTTACGTTCGTAATATTTTCTACAAACCCTTAATATTAGCTTTACAGTTTCTAAATTGTGCCTTGTCTCGTCATCAACAAGTTTTTCAATTTGTTGTAAGCTTGTATTTTGTATGAACAAATATTAACTTCGGTTGCACTGCAGGCAAAATACCTTTCACAAATGAAAAATAACTTGATTTTGATAGGTTCGATCTGAAAAAACTTGTTCGGACATTGTAGCATTATCTTCGCATATATGTATTCTGTGTAAAATTTTGTCAATATACATATGTATCTCGTCAAATGAAAAAGCTCTCTATATAAGTTTTATTCCAATGGATCAGTTTGTATGGCAGCTGTAAGCTATATTAGTCCCATATCTTAAGGACAGTGTGCAAAATTTCATATCACAACAAGTAACGAAGGGCTAAGCTCAGGTGTAACCGAACGTTTTATACTTTTGCCACTTGTAAATATCAAACTCCAAAACAAACATTATTTGTCGTTTATTTTTTAAAGGTTATCTCTTTAAACTTTTGACCGCGGCAACGTCTCAGATAATCCATCCGTTGAGTCCAATTTTCGACGACTCGTTCGAACATTTCGACTGTAAAAGTCTAACGGTGTGATATCACACGCTCTTGGTGGCCAACCGACCGGCCTAAAACATGAAATTATCAGCTCACCGAAGTTTTCTCTCAATAAATAAATAATTGATGCAATGTTTGGGAAGTGGCGCCAAGATCTCGAGCTTCAATTTCAGCCATCAAATAATCGGTTATTATGGCGCGATAACGATCACCGTTGACGGTTACGTTCTCACTGGCGCCATTTTTGAAGAAACATGAATCCATGATTCTACCGGCTCACAAACCACAGCAAACCGTTATTTTTTCTGGATGAAATTGCAGCTTATCCAACTCTTTAGGTTGCTTTTATTTTGCTTTGCCTACATATCTATTGAGCCAGAAATGGACCTCATTGTTAAACAAAATTTGGCTCGCAAACGTCGGATATTCTTGGAACTTTTCAAGAGCCCATAAAGCAGAGCGATATTGATTTGGAAGATCGAGCGGCTTCAGTTCTTGCACATGCTATATTTCGTACGCTTTCAATTTAAGACCTCGGCGTAAAATTCGCCAAGCGTTCCACACGTCAGCCCGGGTTTTTGCGAACGGCGCCGAATCTACTCTTCACGGTCTTTGTGTACACTCTCAGCTAAGGCTGCTATATTTTCTTCGCTGCATGCTGGACAAGGTCTATTCGCTCGAATATTATCCAATAATGAACGCTGAGCATCAAGATGGGTGATGGCAAATAGTACGCTTAATAGGCCGATTATGTCGACCGTAAGCTGAGCGAAGCGCGCGAAACAGATTCTTTACAGAACGTGGATTTTCGTAATAAAGTTGAACGATTTGTAAACGTTGTTCAACCGTAAATCTTTCCATAAATAGCACGACAGCTCTGCACGACTGACGCGTTATCTTTCAAAAATAGGCTATTGAAAAAAGCACCTCAGGGAAGTATTGACCCGACTTAACCCATTTTTAATACGCAGAAATAGAGAGGAGAGGATTTTCTATAAATTATAATTACTAAAATTGGTCCGTCGGATCTCGAAATATGTAATTACCTAAGCCTTTGCGGTGCCACACCCATCGTCCAATTTTTACCCCCACTTCCATAAATACCTCTTATACCGGAATAAAATTTTATGTCTCTGTCGTATTAGTTATTGATTTATCATACTTTTAATAGTTTTTAACCGTACCGTTATATGGGGAGCAGACGGGGTTACTTCCGATTTCAACCATTTTTTTATTGTCGGTGGGAGTGCTTAAAGGATTTATCCTGAGTGAATTTCGCTGTCTGAGAGAAATGTACCTATGAACCTATTAAAGGGCGAGGTCATGCCTCTTTTTTAAAATGTTTATCCCACAGGTCACCAGAGTTCTATATCTTATTTTGGTACTTACTTATGGCACTTTATACGTTTTTGTTTAATGGCGTTTTGGGGCAGTAGTCCGATTACGCCCATCTAGGAATTGCGACTTATTTTTTTTTTCCAAAAAATATGTGTACCAAGTTTAATCAAGATGTCTTCAGTTTTACTTAAGTTACAGCATCACGGACGGACGGACGGGCGGAGGGACAGACAGACAGTCACCCGGATTTCCACTCGTCTCGTCATCCTGATAATTTATATACTTGTATAGCTATCTCACTTAGTTTTAGGTGATACGTATTATACTCTGTAGAAACATGTTGCAAGAGTTGCAAATTGAGAAATTGCGTATATAAAGTCAAAGGGACAGACATTTATATACAAGTATGTATGCATTTTATAGGGTCTCCAAAGTTTCCTTCTGTGTTTTACAACCTTCGTTGCAAACTTAGTTAGCCCCAATTTCAAAACTTCAACCAAAATGCAGTTGTGTTAAATAATGTAATATCTCAATCACAAAATAAAAATTCTAAAACAACGCTAATCGTATAAATGGGCTATAAGAGTGTAACCAATTGGTATAAAAGTATTGAGTTTAAAGTCACCCATGATACAAAAATTCTGAAAAATTTTATTAGATAAATTCCGTATAAGGATCTTGCGGTATGCAACGGTTAAATTAGCTATTATACTTTGTGAAATAATACAAATGGATCTCAGCTCTTAGCCTCAAATTGGTCTATTTCCATTGATAGTAAACTTCAACTTAAATTTCGTTGCGCTCGAAAATTCGGGAGATACATACATATGTATGTATATACAACTATTTCATGAGTAAAAGTCGCAATGGCATCCTTCCTCATACTAAAACGCTCTTTGCCGGCAATGTAGTGCTGATGATTATCCATACATATGTACATAAGTATGTACATTCCGAGTACATATAAATTTGGTATGTATTTACTTGTAAGTGTGTCAATCAAGCATTGGTGTTAGAAACAGCTACTTGCACAACAATGACAAGGCAGACGGAAACTGAAAATTTAGCACAAAACTTAAATTGTAACCATAAAAGTATGCACAAAATTGATTTGATTAAAAGCTGCGCTCCTGCAAGGAATACGAAATGAGACGCTGAAAGGCAGCTCGTCAGCAAGAGTAGCCACTTCAAATAGAACGGTTCCGATTACAAAAGTGGCACGCATCGCTATCAAAAAGAGCGTGAAGAACAAAACACACAAAAACAAAACGTTGGGAAAACAAAAGGCTTTTACTTATGAAGGAACTACGAATCCTAGTCGGTTCGTACTGAACTCGTAGATGTTTTTTACATATAAACATTTTCCAATATGAAAATATATGTATGTGCATACATAAGTATGTAAATTGTGAGGACGTTTTCTTGTGATACGGATTTCTGATTAGATTACTTCAAGAGTGGACCGCCATATTCGGCGTAAAAAAAATTAAAAATATACTATATATGTACATATTATATAATAATTGCAATACATAGTTGTAAACAGTACTTTTTGAATCTAGCGCCCTCTGGTGGCGCCATCTATATGTCGACTGGTGCGTTAGAATCTGCTATCTTTATCGATTGTCCAGTGAGAATTTTATGACGTTTCATTGATTGGAAGTGAAGTTATTGCGTTTTAAGTGTCAGCATGTTTGTGTTATCGGTGCGAAAATGAGCTTCGAATAAAGAGCCAACATTAAATTTTGTTTTAAAATTGGTAAAACTTTTACCAAAACGTTTCAATTGATGAAACAGGTTTATGGCGATGATTGCCTATCCCGTAGCAGAGTGCACGAGTGGTTTCAACGTTTTCAAAGGGGTCGTGAGGACATAAATGACGATCAACATGTAGGCCAATCAAAATCCGTGATCACCGGAAATTCCATCGAAATTGTGAGTGAATTCATCAAAATCAGCCTAAATCATCACTGAAATTCATGGAAATGGAATTGAACATCTCCAAAACATCGTTTTATTAGCATTTTGACCGAACATTTGGGCTTACGAAAGGTGTGTGCACGGTTTGTTCCGCACAAATTGACTGACGACCAAAAATTGCGCAGAATCCAACATTTTAAGGACGATTATTTGACCAAAAATCACATTTTAACCATTAACCACTCCCCGTATTCACCTGATATGGCACCGTACGACTTCTTCCTTTTCGGAAAAATGCATTTGCCCATGAAAGGAAAGCGATATGCAGACGTAGAGGCCATTCAAAAGGCTTGCACCGGCACACTGTCGGCCATAACGGCCAACGAGCTAATACACTCGTTCGACGTGCTTTTGGACCGTGCAAAAAGCTGTATTGAAGCAGAAGGAGACTATTTTGAATAAAATAAATTGAGTTTTTTAAAGTCATGTTTACTTTGGAACGCACCTAGTATAAAGTTTGCCACGAATTTTGTAATACCCAGAGAGACCTGTCGGAGTCATGTCAGTCTGTCTTTCTACTTACATATACGCGAATTAGTAGTTCAGTTTCTAAGATATCGATCTGAAATTTTGCACATGTCCTTTTCTGCCCAAGAAGCTACTGTTTTGTCGGAGCCGCGTATATCGGATCACTATGGCATATAGTTGCCATACAAACTGAACGATAAGAATCATGTTATCGTCTGGAATCGTTTGTTTTTGTGACGAGTATTATGGTTAACATTTTTTCTTGTTTTAATAGTTGATCTCACCTGATTTCGATAAGACATCTTGCTTTATTTTATTTCCAAAATATTTTAACTGAAGTCAACCTGAGTTAGAAAATATTGTATATATTCCACATTGGATCAATATATGTAAATTTTGCTTCCGAATCGAATTTTTCAAGTAAATATTTAGATTTCATCGTAATAAATAAACTAATTTATACCATTTTGGGCATAGAATAGCATGCTTAAGGTGTTTTACATATTGGCCTATAGAAGAAATGGCACACAGTCGACTAATAACGGAAATACTCGATGTAAAATAGGTTCCACCTATTATGCTCTGCACAAAACATTGCGAGTTTAAGGATTTTCAAATAAGACCGTGTAAAACAGAACGACTATGGTTGTTTCAAAGAAAAATCAACGCTTTTCAAACGTTGGACTGACTTTAATACGGTTTCATTTATTTCCGTATTTGCTCTTTAAGTACGAGGTCTGGCACGGATTTCACCGAAAATAATATAATGTATGACAATTTAACGACTCACTCGATGATTTTGATCACAAAATAATCTTCTGACATGTTTTGTTTCACTAAATTACAGATCACAGAGATGAATTTTTCTAAGCTTTGGAAAATTTCCACAATTAATTTTTGTGAATGCTTCCATTAAGCGGTGTAGAATATAAATCATACATACAAGTACATACATTTGTAATGGTATGTATACACAGAAAATTTCATATCTTTGCAAAAACACTTGATGAATACGAGGGCTGCTATATATATTCTGGCCTAGGGCAACACTAAGTGTTCCCAGGTGCAATCTGACATTTCCATTGGAAAGTTTGACATTTTTTAGCATAACGTCACTCAGAACGTTTTGTCATTTAATCGTGAATTGTTTTATTTACAGGGAATTAAGAAATTCACCTCGGCCAAAAAATGGAATTAACTCGAAAACATTTTCGTGCGATCATTTTTCACAACTTTCGACGTGGATTATCACGACAAGAGTGCATCGATGAACTAAAATTTTTGTATGGCTGTGAAGCACCATCCTAAAAAAACTGGTACAACGAATTCAATCGTGGCCGACGCTCGCTCAAAGACGAATTCCGTGAAGGTCGTCCAAAAACAGCCGTTGTGCCAGAAAACATCGATGCCGTACGTGAACTGATAATGCAAGACCGTCATGTAACATACCTTCAGATAGAGGCATGCCTATACATTTCTCCCACCAGCATACATTCGATATTGCATGAACACCTGGCCGTAAAAAAGGTTTGTTCACGTTGGATCCCGCACAATTTGACAATCGCTCAAAAAAAAGGCTCGTGTGGATTGGTGTAAAGAAATGCCGAAAAAATACGATCGCGGTGCTTCAAAAGACGTTTATAAGATCGTCACAGGTGACGAATCATGGATCTATGCGTATGAGCCCGAAACAAAACAGCAATCGACAAAAAAAGAAAAAAAAAAAAAAAAAACAAAAAAAAATAAAATAAAAAAAACATTTTCGTTGATAAATATGCCTATTTACCTTATTAGGCCAGAAATATATATAGCAACCTACGTATTCTTCTTTTTCTTTATTGGCGTTGACACCGCTTACGCGATTATAGCCGAGTTGACAACAGCGCGCCAGTCGTTTCTTCTTTTCGCCATGTGGCGCCAATTGGATATTCCAAGCGAAGCCAAGTCTTCCTCCACCTGGTCCTTCCAACGGAGTAGAGGTCTTCCTCTTCCTCTGCTTCCCCCGGTGGGTACTGCGTCGAATACTTTCAGAGCTGGAGTGTTTTCGTCCATTCGGACAACATTGACCTAGCCAGCGTAACCGCTATTTTTTACTTCGCTGAAATATGTCAATGTCGTCATTTATCTCATACAGCTCATCGTTCCATCCAATGCGATATTCGCCGTGGCAAACGCAAAAAGGAAAACTCGCAACGTCGACTCATCAGTTGTTGTCATCGTCCAGGCCTCTGCACCATATAGCAGGACAGGAGTTATGAGTGACTTATAGAGTTTGGTTTTTGTTCGTCGAGAGAGGACTTTACGTTTTTGCCTACTCAGAGTAGCACCTGTTTCAAGTTATCGTTGGATTTCCAGGCTGACATTGTTGGTGGTGTTTACGCTGGTTCCAAGATATTTACGACTTCAAAATTATGACCGTCAACAGTGACGTGAGAGCCAAGTCGCGAGTGCGACGACTGTTTATTTGATGACAGGAGATATTTCGTCTTGCCCTCGTTCACTGCCAGACCCATTTACTTTGCTTCCTTGTCCAGTCTGGAGAAAGCAGAACTAACTAACTTGATGTATATTGGGTAGCTTAAATACAGATCATGAGTATAAGGCCATTTTAAATTTTTTTATGGAAATAATATGGTATTTTTTCTAATACATACATATAACTTGAATAACAACATGTGTTTTTTAGACATGTGCATTTCATTGAAGCAATACTTTCTTTGAAGTTTTTTTGACAACTGTCAATGTCATTGCATGGAATTTTATTACCAAAATAATGGTTCACACAAGCAATGCCCATCCACTTTAGGGAAGATTTTGCAGAAAGGTCTTGGTTGGCGGGCTTACAAAATCCAACTCGTGCAAGAGACCATCAAGCGTGTCGCATATGGAGTGAAGATAATCCACAAGGCATTATTGAGAGTTAATATTTGGTGTGATGTATGGGCAGACAGAATCATCGATCCTTATTTTCCAAAAATGAAGCCTGCCATAATGTTACTGCCAATGGAGAACGCTATAGAGCTATCATTAATAACTTTTTCGTACCTAAATATAAGGATGTTGACGTGGGCAACCTTTGGATCCAACAAGACGGGGTCACAATCAATTTATTCAAGGATACTTTTGGTCAGCCCATTATCTCGCGCCGTGGGCTTTTGCAATTTATTTGTGCTTGAAAACCAGATGTCTAAAAAACACTGTACATACGTTTACATATGTATTTCTTAACAACATATGTACATAGATCTGTAAACATATAAGTATACATATAATAGAATAGTTATACTTAAGGTACTTACACTAAAAGCATAGCAGCCGCTGCCGCTGCAGCCGCAACAGCAGCGGTTGCATGAGTAGTCTGGCTGTATCGTTGCGACTGTTGTTGCTGTTACGTAGCTGCAGCAGCTGTGGCAGATGACGGCAAGTTTGTAGCGGCTGCTGGCGGCGACATGGTTTCACTAAGGATGCTACCTGGTCGCGAAGGCTTAGATGGACTGGGTGGCGTACGACTTAGAGTGGGTTGCTCGGGCGATGGTGGTCGCATAGACGCCGTTAGGTGCGAGAAGTGCGAAGTCAGTAAGCCATTGCTTCCAATGGCAATCGGATATGGAAAATATGTAGGAGGAGTGTTTACTAGTGCTGCGGATGAGTAGTAATTATAGTATAATTGTCTATCCATCCAATGTAGCGATATGGTTTGATTCACAATTCGCTTTGCTAGGAGACATACATATATAAAATTATATTAGTGAAAAGTAATTGAAGCAATTTTATAGTTATTGATATTAAAATAATTTCGATGAAAAAATTTCTTATTTATAACAAAAATAAACAAATTTATATGCTATACATTTGTTGGGCTAGAATACTGATTGTATTCAAAACTTAAGTAGCCTTATCAAAAAAAGAAAAAGAAAATCGCAAAATCGGTTGCACCGAAGTGACACAAATAAAAAATATTCTTTAGGTTTTAATAGTAGATGATCCCTGCCATCCCACCAAATACATAGCAAAACCATTCTTACGATCAATTCTGGCTCGACCACCACTTCTGCTGGCTTACCGAAATAACCTTTGAGGTTGTCATAAGCGGTTTAAATGATTCCAAACGGTGTTTTGTGCAACGTTTAGCTTCTGAGCAATCGAAACTGTGCCTACATGAAGGTCGTACTTAATGTTATCCATTACCTTATCTATATTTTTTACAATTGGCCTTCGAGAGCGTAGTTTCTTTTGAGGTCAAAAGTGGAGGAACACAGTATGAGGACTATAAACACTATTCCCGTTTTCAACCGCCTGACTGGCCCCCTAGCCGAGATACGTAAAGTATCCTGGCGTAAATCTTTTTAATGTGAAATTAGGCTGAGAAATTAATTTCATAAAATCTTCGTATATATTCATACGAATTAAAACAACTTTAAAAAACATGTGTTATAATAATAGTGTTCTTATATTATTCTAATTTTGATATCATGATATGACATAATATACAAGTATTAGCCGCATACTAATGGTATTGATACATATGTATGTATGCTAAAATATAGTGATAGAACTCAAAATGTCATTAAATTTGCTCAACTAATTTAGGTTACATATAAATTTAATCCGAATGCGTCAAGAGCAACGCCCATTGTCCAACTTTGACTCCGGCTTCTACAAATCATATCGGAGGCAAAAGTGAAAGTATCTGGCGTATATATGTAGTTAATGATTTATCAAAATTTAACCGTATCATTATATGGGGAGTGAGGCAACTCGTCTCATAATCCTAATAATTTATATTAATTATATAATATATAAATTATATAATATATAAATTATATAATATATAAATTATTCAATTAAGCCTTTATCGTATTTTGAAAAAAAAAATTAACAATTATACTTAAGTAACTTAACCAATCCCATTGAAGGTGAAATCCACCTGTGAACACACATGTGAATGGTTTATAAATATTTGACGATTTCTCCAAGCTCGATGATTGCAATTAAAAAGTACCTCGTGAATTTGTACACCATCCCAGTAAAAGCATTTTATCCTTCGTCGTATTGTCGTCCTATTCATTTTCTATAAAATATTTTTTTATTTTATTTTTGGCCATTTTCTGCATTGTCGTTTTTATTTTGATTTTAGTGTACCTTATCGCTCGCACTCTTTCAATTCAATTTTTATGATCGCTGGAAAACTTGCAATTTTGCTTAATTTTAATGCGTTGCAAACAAAACGCATAAAAACTTGGCATACCCAAGCGTGCGAGTATATGCTGCAGAGCTGATGCAGTTAAATGTTAAGCCATTGCAGCGCAACGACGACGAAGTCGAACGTCTCTGCCTCAGATGGAGACTAAGACGGAGCTGAAACTGAAGCCAAACCTCTTGACTCTTGGCAAATAAAAAGTCGTAAAATTTGAAATTGCGATGTTTTGAAGTTTTCCTCCTTCCTCATCTGTGGTAGTAACGGGAAAATGAAGGAACGAAGTAGTGTGTCAGGCGGAAAGAATGCACTTTACAATCAGGATGGTGGGTCGAGAATCTACTTGAATGCAAACCAAAAGCATAGAAAAATGCATCGACGGTAGCGCAACCGACACAAAAACAAAAATAACCGAGAATAAATTTATAGCCTGCCAGTGACACGATATCATAGTAAATGGTCACATGATTTCATGCTAATTGCAAAATGCTTTGCTCGCAGATATAAGTATGTAAAGTTCGGGAAAAAAGACAACAACTCTGAATATACATACATATGTATGTATGTATTCGTAAATGCTTCAATATTTTTAAATTCAATAAATCTTATATTTCTTTAAGGTTATGTTGTGACTTTTTGCATTTCGCTGACCAATGTATTTGCCATATCTAACTGTTTGCAGGCAACTGAAAAATTGCAAATTATTTCACACTCGACTAGATGACAGTTATTTATTTCCTTTTATTGAGCTTACGTTTACGTAATAGCGGACATCGGACTTAAGGACACATGCGAGGTTAAACATTAAATGAAGCGTTAAGGTTACTTAAACAGAAGTGTTTGGATATGTTCAAACCCAATAGAAACCAAACAGGAAAAATATCATTTGCGGGTGAGAGTTTTTAGATTTCGAACAACTGAGATTACTACATATATAATATATATAGAATCAATTCATACCAGTTATATTATGTTATTACAGAGTAGGTCAGTTTTGTTCACCTCATGCTGTGTGAAAATGGGTGTGGAAAGGCTTCGTTGAAACGGTTATAAAAATTGGACAGTGGGCGAGGCACCGCCCACCTTTAAGTGAATTCCTACATATTAAGTAGTTTATATTTAAGCGATTTCAATTTAATGCAACATTATTTGTTTATGGAATATTTAGCCTCCTTAAGGTTCTAATCTACAAAAAATGAAGTGAAGTGGATATTATTGCATATTACGACATATTCTTACATTTTATTCAAAAACAAAAGAAAATACTTATTTTGTTTACACTAACGATTCTATAAATATGTAAGTTGGCAGCAATGTAAAACGTCCATTTTTGCAAATAAGTATATCTGCCAAAGTGTTTAAGCTTGGATCAGCTATTATCAATCAAGTTATGCGTGTCGTGGTGGTTAATTTACAATGGCGAAGGAAAAGAAATCTTTGTGCGAACTCATATGTCGAATGGTAAATCGGTTTCCGGGGTATTTACATAGCTCGAATCGCTGGTCTGCACAATTTGTAATTGCCCTGTTACGGATACAAAAATATTTAATGTGAAGCAACACCTTGCAACGACAAAACATAAAGAGGCTGCAGAGACGGAATATCAGCCACAAGCCAGAAACACATTTGCTGAGGAACTTTGTGAAACGTTCTTCGAATACCGTTAAAAAAATCAGCAATCCAAGTATTACATTTCTTTTTCGAAATATACAAACTATCGCATTCCCTGTGAATCAGTTGCGTTCTATTTCGAACAATTTCACTGCAGGTATTCAGTATAACAAAGTCCTACTAATTTTTACGGATGCAGCATCATATACTACTGTGAACAAAAAATAGTAAGACTATGTTCATAATTTAAAAATCTTAATTTATTCTTCAAAATCTATGTCGTCTCCTTCCAAGTAATCCCCTTGGTCACAAAATACACTTGTGCCAACGTTTTTTTCCAATCCTCGAAACAGTTGTTAAAGCCAATTTCTAGAATAGCCTTCACTGTGCTTAGCGATTCATTGATGAGGCAGAAACAAAGCGCCTCAAATCAATAGTGGAGGAATATGAAAGCTACCTGAAAAGGAAGCAATCAGAACCTCTAGAGGAGAACGAACAGGAGAGCACTTCACAAAAAAGGAATCGCTCTACTACAGAAACACCAGAAACTCTGTCTAAAAACCCGAGGCGGAGTGAAGGCGAACACAGTAGCGCAACAGCGGCGAGGCATTTCTGCGATGTAGCCAGGGATTGCCTTCAAGTGGCCATCATAGATGGTAATTCCTCCTCTCCGAGCACGGTACAAGAAAGATGGGTGGAGATCGACGTCAGATTGTCGAGATGGTGCTAAGCTATGTACTCGATAATCCGGCGGGTCCTCACCCGGAGTTTGACTCCTCTGAGACCCTCAGGGGCTACAGGGTCATCAAGTGCGTAGACCAGGCCTCCAATTGAGGCTTATACCCGCCAGGGACATTCCGAAGAGACCTCGTGCTCGAATTTGGCTACCCCCACTAGAGGAGCCAGGCGAAAAACTCCTGAGGTGTATTAAGCTGCAAAACAAGTCTATACCTGGTATAGATGAGTGGCAACTGATCAAGGAGGAAAAACCAAATAAAGCAAGCAGACCAATACTGGTGGCCATTTGCGAAGAGTCCATTGAGGCTCTCAAGAAGACTGACTACAAAATCAGCTTCGGAATTCGCAAGCCCAGGTTAAAAATCTTCCAAGGCACAAAGCGGCTGCCGAAGACGACACGGAAGAGGTCGACGACGCCAGCCAGTTGCTAGGGAATGATGGCATCGAAGAAACCCAAGATGCCCAATAACTTAAGATGCATACAGATAAACTTGCAGCACTCGAAGAGTGCTACAGCGAATCTGACAACCCTCATGAACGAGGGGCATCGACATCAGCATAATACAGGAGCCCTGGGTCAGAGAAGATACCACTAAAGGGCTAAACAGCAGCAACTATAATCTGTTTTACATACGGAACAAAGGTAAACCTAGGGCATGCATTCTTGTCAATAAAAGTATAAATGCATTTTTTTGTCCTAATTACAGCACAGCAGATATCATAGTGGTAAAGGTGGAACAGAAGGAAAAGCCCTTCTTCTTGGTCTCGGCCTACTTGGCCCATGAAGACATAACACCGGCCCCGCTCATCAGACCAGTAGAGGAGAACAGGAAAGAAGATGTCCTAAAAGGGTGTGATGCAAACGCAAGGCACACCGTATGGGGAAGGACCAGCATAAACACCAGAGATGAGTCACTCTTGCATTATATTCTGAATAGTAATCTTAGTATATGCAACAAGGGCGATAAGCCAACTTTTATTTTTCCCAAGCTCTGAAATGCCTCGAAAAGGGGGGCAATAAGAGTATCAGAAATCCTCAGGAACTAGATTCAGAAGTAGAGAAGTTGGAAAAAATCTTAATCACAACTTTCAATAAATCTACTCTGCTAACAGTTTTGAAAAAGAGAAAGTCTCTTCCTTGAGGGAACAGTGAACTCAAGAATTTGAAAACACAACTAAGGAAAGCTTTCAATGAGAGTTTTGGAACCAAAATCTGGCGGCCATATAAAGATATTATGAAAAGATACAAAAAAGCAGTCAGGAAAGCTAAAAACGACTCATGGCGATCTTTCTGCACATCGATAGAAAGTTGCAGAGAAACCGCTAGGCTGAGCAAAATGCTATCAAAAGATCATATTAAGACTGCCTGCATTAGGACGGGGGGAAGTGATTGGACCTCCTCGGCAAAAGAGTCTCTGAAGGTACTAATTACAACGCACTTACCCGGGAGTCAGCAAACACCTTCAACGAGGGTTCAACCAGAACCACCGTCGAACGCAGCTGATTATCAAATCCAAATAGTAGACAAAAGCAAAATCAAATATGCCATAAATAGTTTTGCACCATTTAAAGCAGCAGGTCCTGACGGGATTATGCCCATAATACTGCAAAAACTGGTAGAACCAATGGTTCAAAGGTTTGAAAATATATACAAAGCTAGCATTCAACTATTTTACATCCCAAGAAGATGGAAAATAAGTAAAGTTGTGTTCCTTCCAAAACCAGGCAGAAGAACACAAAAGAATGCCAAGGATTTTAGACCTATAAGCCTTACCTCCTTAATGCTGAAGGTACTGGAAAGGCTAATAGATCTACACGTCAGTACAATAATGGCGGAGAAGTTATCGAAGTCCCAACATGCGTACATAAAGGGCCGATCAACCGAAACTGCCCTTCACGAGGTGATAAGTGTAATTGAAAAATCACTACACCACAAACAATACACCATGGCTGCTTTTCTAGACATAGAGGGCGCCTTCAATAACATAGAAGTAAATGCGATAATTAATTCTCTGGCACATGGTGGCATAGATGACACTGTGTGCAGATGGATACTATCAATGCTTGAGAATAGGAAGATTATAGCTTCAAACGGCGCTGCAACACAAACAAGTTATGTGAGTAGAGGGATGCCCTAAAGGGGGGTCATCTCTCCGCTTCTATGGGTTGTAGCGCTGAACGACTAAACTGTCCAACTAAACGGAGGAGGAGTGAAAGCAGTAGCGTATGCAGATGATATAGTGTTGTTGGTATCAGGCATGTTTTCTTCAACAGTCAGCGAGATTATGGAAAGAGCACTTCGAAGGTTAAACCTATGAGCTAAAAACAATGGACTAGGAGTTAACCCGAACAAAACAGAACTGATGCTATTCACAAGCAGAACGAAAACACCTCAGTTTCAATTTCCGGTACTAAACGGTACAACACTCACTCTATCCCCCACAGCTAAATACTTGGTGGTGGAGATTGACACCAAACTGTCCTGGAAAATAAAAATTGAAAAACGAATAAACAAAGCATACATGGCCTATTATACTTGTAAGAGAATTGTCAACAAGAATCGGGGCCTCAAACCAAGTATAATCATGTGGATGTATAATCCAAAGCTGGATTTCAATAGACGAGAATGGAGAAGAGGTTCAATGGGGGAGGAGGATACCATCTCAGTCTGTACCGACGGGTTCAAAATGGACTGGGGAGTAGGCACGGGGGTAATCTCCGCTGGTCTAGGCATATCTCGTCTACCGAACACGGCTAGCATCTTCCAAGCAGAAGTACTAGGCATAGAAAAAGCTTGCGAAGCTCTATTAGAAAACCACGGGAATATAAATAAAGCAACTATATTTACGGATAGCCAGGCGGCGCTCCTGGCCTTGTCTTCACCCATGACAAATTCCAGCGTAGTTAACAACTGCAAGAGAGCATTAAGCTCAATAAAAGACAAACTCCAACTAAACTTGATCTGGGTTCCCGACCACAGGAACATTTTCGGTAACAAAAAAGCAGACGAGTTGGCAAAGGCAGGAGCTTTCCTCAACGAATCCGAGGCGGAACTAATACCAAGCCCGCTAGGATCGATCAAAGGAGAGATCAATAGACAATTTCAACAAGTTGCAAATAACAGGTGGAAAAACATTACAAAATGCGTCATAACTAAACAATTATGGCCAACATATGACAAGAAAAGAACCAACGACTTACTAAATAGGTCAGGAAAAAGTATTTACAGTAACAGTAACAGCAACCACAACAGGGCACTGGCCATTTGGGGAACACGCATCCAAAATGGGTATGCCCTACAACGACATCTGCCGTGGCTGCGGAGTAGCAGGGAACAAGAAAACAATCTTCCACTTTCTCTGCGAATGCCCAGCTCTAGCACAGATCCGACACAAAACACTTGGAATCCATCAAGCACCAAACCTTGGATGGATTTCCACTAAAAGCATATCGGACATATGTACATACATATGTAAGTAGTTTCATCGAAACCTCAAAATGGTTTGTGAGAGGAAGTGAAACGTAATAGCAGTTTCAGGAGGTTCTACGAACAGTGTTTCAAAATGGCACATCAAGTGCTAATTGAGCCCGATAGGGCTGCACTCCTATCTACCTACCTAGCGATTTACCTTAAATGTTCGGCCGTTCTGAAGGACTTCGGAGTCCACCACACCTCGATAATCCAAGACAACTGTCAACATAACTTTAATTTTTGACGTGCTTTCACATTTTTTTTCGGCTTCCGCTCACCTTTACCACGATATCTGGTCGGTTGATCGACGTTTCATGTCATTCTGGCAGTCGGAAAGCATTGTTCCACAGACGTTAACGCGACGCTTTTTCTTAATTTAGTGATTTTGGAAGCAATCGTGCTTGCAATTTTCTTAGGCCCAAATGGCCTTTCAAAATTGGTTTCACTGATCCATTTAGAATTTTGACTATACCAACCTAAAAAGTCTTACTATTTTTTGCCAAGTTACATAGGTATGTATGTACCCTAAAATGAAAGCGGAGTTTGTGCGGAGACTGTTTGTATGTTAACAGTTTCATTTCAAATATGATTATTTTTGAAGGTAAAGAGTTGATGAAATATTTTAGAACATTTAGCTTATTTAAATTTTTGAAGGCTCCTTCCAGTAGATTCATTTAATAGCGAGGGTTATCCAACCAAGTATTAGAATATAACTTTAATACAGCCTTTTTCTTACTTTTTCTACCACTTAATCTATCGATGCTGAATATTTTTAGTCATTTGCTTGTCCCAGGAGTTAAATTTAAGTCACCGCTAAAATACAGATCATTTATTTTTATATGACAAATGTTATTGTAGACTCGAAACCTGTTAGGTATAGAAATAAAAAAATCTAAAAAAGTGTACGAACCTCGATATCTATTTTGACTAACTGTATATGACAAATGCTATTGTAAGACTCGAAACCCGAGGTATAGAAATAAAAAAATCTATCCGCCTTGTCGAAGAAGTACGAACCTCGATATCTACCGATTTATACGGAATATAGAAAATCTCTATATGATATATACATACATATGTATATGAGGGCTACGGAAAGTACATTCAGTGGACCAATAAAGTTTTCATACACCTAGTTCTATTAAATTACGACACGTTTATTTGTTTCAAAATGAATAAATTTTGTGGTTTTCTTCTATCCATTTCAAGATACATATGTATGTATATTTAACATTAAATATAGCATATCAAAATATTTTTTTTACACACATAAAAAAAATTAATGCTAATGCTTAAAATGCGCCTCATTCATATCAAAAAAGTTTACGTACACCATATGTACATATCTACATATGTATGTACATATGTATGTATCTTGGCAAATAAAAAAGTTTTCCTTGTAAGAACTTAATTTCGATCGGACAGATTGTATGGCAGCTGCATGCTCAGTGGTGCTACCCAAATAATATCTTCAGAGTGAATATTCGATGGACCGAATAATAGTAGCATCAGTTTATACACATATGTATGTATGTAGATAATTAAGTACATACATACATATGTATGTATGTATGTACGTACATATGTATATACATATGTATGCATATAATATGTACATACTTGTCCACAAAATACTTAATAGGAGTGCCAATATGGAAAATATGTTTGGCTGCATAACTTTTTTAAATCGCATGTAAATGACGCGAAACCATAACGATACACATAACGGGATACTAACATTAAAATACAAAACAAAAATGAAACTCGTAGACGAAAGCGCAAAACATCCACTGCAGACGATTGCAATATAGTACGCTACTGCAAAATTAATCCTGTTGCTTCAACCAGGAGCATCCACGACGAACTAAATTTGTCAGTTAATACTGAAACTGTTCTTAGGCATTTCGGGCAGAACAAATTATTTGCCCGAAGGCCAAGAAAAGGACCCCCATTAAAAAGAAGCACAAGGAAGCCCACATACAATTTGCAAAAGAGCATGGCTCCTGACCCGCGTCTAAATGGCGAAACATAGTGTGGTCAGACGAATCCAAAGTAAGTTATTTGGTAGTAAAGGCTCTAGGAACTTTGTCCGACATCTCCCTAACTCAGAATATAATCCCCGGTTTACCATAAAAACCGTTATACATAACGATGCCAAATCATGGTATGTGGTCGTTTTTCACATTGTGGCGTTGGTCCAATTCACTTAATTGAAGACATCATGGACCAAAGGGCATAAGTATGTCAAAATATTAGATGAGGTAATGTTGACACATGCCTCAATGAATATGTCATTGATATGGGTATATACATAAATAGGATAATGACTCTAAACATACTAGCAAGGGCGCAAAAAATGGTTTAGGGCCAACGGAGTTGAGGTTATGTGGTAACCTGCTCAGTCTCCTGACCTCAACTCCATTGAAAACTTGTGGACAGATATCAAGAAGACAGTAGCTGAAGAGAAATCAACCATTTCGAGAGATTTATGGCAATTAAGGAAAGAGGCTTGGAAAGGAATACCATTAAAACGTTGTCACGATCTCATAGACTCCAAGCATCCGAGATGTGATGCCGTGTTAAAAAAATAGAGGTTATTCAACGAAATATTAATTATTTTAATATTCTGTGAAATTTTGGAAGCATTATATGTATATTCAAATTATAGAACGGTCTCGTATTACATAAAATACTCCTATTTTTTTTGTGGAACTAATTTTTTAGTTTACTTGATATAAACTGCGATATAAAATTTTGTTTATGTTTAATTGAAAAAGATGACATCTGAAAATATTGATAGATCTTTAGCAAATTACATTGTGCAAATAATGGGTTGTCAAAAAGTCTTGCGTTATTTTTATTGATTTTTTTTTTCTCTATTGAAATTGAAATGAATTTTTGATGACTCATGCCCAGCTCTTGACCTATGCTACGGCTGCTACTATGCCGGTCTCTTTCGACCAATTCAGCGATTTTATCGCAATTTTCGACGACAGGCCTTCCGGAGCGTGGCGCATCTTCGACCACCTCTACACCAGAACGAAAACGTTGAAACCATCGTTGTGCGGTTGAAATGGAAACTGTATCGCGTCCATAAACTGCACAAATTTTATTGGCGGCTTGAGATGCATTTTTGCCTTTATCGTAGTAGTACTGTAAAATATGCAGTATTTTCTCTTTATTTTGCTCCATGTTTGCGACGCTACAACTCACGAACGACTTAAAAGAAACGACAATCAATCAAACACGTGTTAGCGCGTGAAATGAGCTTTCCAAAAAGGTATAGCATGACCCGATGCGACGAATAAAACTAGAACTACGCGCTTTCAGCGCCAAATAGCGAAAATACCTCAAGACTTTTTTGACAACCTAATATTTTGAAAAAAAAAAAAAAGCATTTTTGTTAATGAAAATTAACAATTCGTTTTTCTCATATGGTCACTCCTATTTTTTTGTGGACAACTGTATACATATGTATGTATACTAAGTATTAATTTTTAAAACTTTTGAGTTGGGAAAATCACACAAACATACTTACATACATACATACATACATACATATGTACATACTTAATTACTTTGGTATGAAATTATTTCTGTTCGAGAACTGTAACGATAGAGCAGCAGAGAAATGCACTGCAACCGACGCCACAGTTGGCCCCTAAACGGTAAATGGAATGGATTTTTTACGACTTTCCTGCCGTATGAAGCCATAAAGCGCAAAACTCTTTACTCCATAGATTTTAATAAGTAAAATTACTTGCGTACGTGTTTTTGTGCAATTTTAGTTTACTAAATATTTACCTACGCACATGTCACACACATATGTACATACATATGTACATAAGCTTGTACGTATAAGAATAGTACCGTAATAGCATTAGGGCGATGAATCATTGTTTCAAATTCAGACATTTTGGGCGACTCCAGTACATTTGGTCGTCATAAAGTTCCTTTATTGAAATCAGTTGGTAAGCTTAACCGTACTCACATTTCTATAATCACAGCTTATCAGAGGTTTATTTTGTGAGGTTATACTTGCTCAAACCTCACAAGAAAAAAACCCAAAATACTCACTACATGATGTGGACCAGTTATTTTTTGCTGTGAACCAGTTATTTTATAACAACAAACAAGGCAAAATAAAGAAATTGACACAAATTTCCTTAAAAATATTGAAATTAATATAACAAACACTACCGGTGAGGTGTGAATAGGTCTGTAAGTACATAAGTATGACAATTGTGTTTTTAATAAAAGATTCAGACATCCGCATAGAACTGTATATGTATGTAAGTGAGAAATAAATA
Organism: Bactrocera neohumeralis; assembly: GCF_024586455.1. Taxonomy (NCBI): domain Eukaryota; kingdom Metazoa; phylum Arthropoda; class Insecta; order Diptera; family Tephritidae; genus Bactrocera; species Bactrocera neohumeralis. Next base: position 31,436,140 of record NC_065919.1, on the reverse strand, counting down.
AAATCATAATTTTATGGTCGCACCAAATTACCAAATAAATATGTAAATAAACAAAACAATCAAAGAGTGCGTAACGCTGAAAGTGAGTAACTCATCCAATGTCCCTGTTTAAAAAGCTGGCCTTAAGCTGGATATAAATTCCAATGACTGGTCTATAATATGCTCAAATGCCCATATGCCCATATGTATGTATGATACATATGTGTGTATTTGTAATTATTTTGTCAACTTTGCATATAAATTGAGTAACACAATTATTGTGCGCGACTACATGTACATATACATATGTATGTATGTTCATGTATATAATGCCCTGCACTAGGCCACTAGCATCAGCGGGAATGTTGCTCCCACCGTTGCTGTCGCCGCAATTGCCATCGAAGCGGGCAATGCCTAGGCTTTGTTTATAAACAAATCAGGCAAAGTGGCGGCTGAGTAAAAAAATTACATGTATTTTGCATCGAAATACGAAATTGAAACCAAAACAATAAAGTTAATACTTCATACAAATAATGAAAAAAAAATTGAAATGTAAAAGTTCATTCATGAGCCAACCAGTAAAAACAAAAAAACACTTGTTTATGCATACAAAATGTGTCCATACGGCTTTAAAAATATTAAAAGTTATACAAACACATGATTGTACCTTAGGGTGGTCACCAACTGAATGAGGAAAGAAAACTAGTTCTTAGAAATTTAATTTAGTAAATCCGAGAAGAGATTCGTTTATGGAAGTATAGTAAAATTTATAAATCTTGTGGAAGATTGGAGTAACGTCTCTCTTTTCAACGCGGTTATGGAGCGCGCCTATCGTTTTCTTCCTGATTCGGAGGAGGTCCTTTTATACGTACGCTTTCCATCGGATTGGAAGTCTTCCCCTTCCTCTACTTCCCCCGGCGGGTACTGTGTCGAATACTTTCAAAGCTGGAGTGTTTTCTTCCATTCGGAGGACATGACCTAGCCAGGGTAGCCGCTCAATTTCTCTCGAAAACTCGTAACGCCGACACAACAATGTAACCATATTTTCGCAAAATTTTTCCGTTTCTCTGGGAAATTTTATTCATTCGGTACGAGAGATATTTAGTTTTGCAGAGATAACTTTTTGATAAAGCGAAGTAATACTGATTTGTATTAATTTACTTGACCTTGCAAAAACTTTACTCAATTAGGCCTTTAGGAGGCCCATTGTGATACCCCCGGCTGTAAAGTCCCATCCTCGTATTGGCTCCTCTCTGAACCACCTCGTGCTTCTAATGAAGCTCATCCGTACGAAAAGTTTTATCTATGCAACCTCTGAGGCGTCGCCAAGAAACCCCCAACTCAATTGTCTTTATAAGGTATTCCTAGTCCATTAGCATGTCTGCATATTAGACAGTGAGCTGTTAGTACTCCTACTAGAGTTCTTATATCATTCCTTTTCAATTTTAACAGTCGGCATGTGCGACCCATATTCTAGGGATTGATTCCATGTAGACTCCACTAAGCTTATAACATAATATTCTGTTACCTTTCCTCAAGTGTTAATAATATTCCAGACAGTTAATAAGATACTTTGTTATTTTTATTTTTGAAAATACTTCGAGATATATATGTACATAATTTTTGGGAATTTATTGAAGGCTTTATCTTTATGACAATTTCATTATAGGTAATGGATCACAAACATATATTAATATGTGCCACCTTAATGCTTTAGTATAAGGATAAATACAATACCATCAAAACAGGGTCTATTTTAATACATATACATACATATGTACATACTTTCAGATTAAGAGCAGCAGTCCCTACAAGAAACTACCGACGTGTTTATCAATACATTAACATTCACTAGTCATAACATTCAGTTTACCAGTAAATTGGCTGTGACTGTGATTTTTAAAAGAGATAACTAGGACGTATGTGTGTATAATGCTTACTATACCTCTACTTAAGTAAGAATGAAATAGCTTAATTCTTTCGTATTGATACTACTCGAGGTCAAATTAACAATTAAATCAAATTACGGTTTACGCCAAAGGGAAATAAAGTAATTGCAGGGCATGAATTTGAATTCGTGGAGATGACAGATAATTAGGCTAGACAGATACATATGTAAGTCTTTTCGTATTTCAAATCAAACTTCAACTTATTATACCCTGAAAAGGGTATATTAAGTTTGTCACGAGGTTTGTAACACTCAGAAGGAAGCGCCGGAGGCCCTACAAAGTATATATATATGTAAATGATCAGTATGTTGAGCTGAATCGAGTTAGCCATGTCCGTCTGTCTGTCCGATCGGAATCAAGTTCTTGGATGGAAATCTTTCACATTTGACAAGATATACTCACGAAATTTGGTATAAATTATTTTCTAAGGCACCAATGTATTCTCCGAAGAAATTGTTCAGATCGGCTTACTATAGCATCTAGCTGCCATACAAACTGAACACATAGTTACTAAAAGAAATGCACCTGTTAAGGGTGAAGTATTAGCTTCGGTGCAGCCGAAGTTAACGTTTTTTCTTGTTTTTTTATATTTATAATGAACCAAATACATAAGTACATATATATGTATGTACGATTTTGGTCGACCACTTTTTGCCATTTTTTCGCTAGAGACATTATTCCATCAGTGTAAAACCTTTCTGGTATCTCGGTGAAAAACTGCGACAAGTAATTTTCACAGGCTTCTTTTGAAGTCATCTTTACTTCATTAAGGGAGTTCTGCATTGATCGAAACAAATGGTAGTCCGATGGTGGATGCATCAAAACTTCCCAGCCAATCTCTTCCAGGTTTTGCCGAGTCATCAAAGATGTGTATGGTCTAGCGTTGTCCTGATGGAAGACGAAGCCCTTTCTGTTGATCAGTTCTGGCCGTTTTTGTTTTATTGCTTGCTTCAATCTCATCAGTTGTTGAGAGTAAAATGTAGAATCAATCGTTCGGCCAGGCTGGAGCAGCTCATAGTCGATGATTCCTTTCCAATCCCACCAAACACTCAGCATAACCTTTCGACGCGTTAATCCTGGCTTTGCGACCATTTTTTGAGCTTCACCATGCTTGGACCATGATCTGTTTCGCACATTATTGTCGTATTTGATCCACTTTTCGTCTCCTGTTACCATTCGCTTCAGAAATGGTTAGATTTCATTTTGTTTCAGCAAAGAGTCGCAGATAATTGATGTGGTACCCAAACATCGAGTTTCTTTTTGTAGCCAGCCTTTTAAATGGTTAAAGTTAAGTTCCTAAGCAATATCATGGCTGCTCAAGTGAGGGTCCTGGTCAATCTTTTCCATAATTTCATTGAACTCAACCATAAGTTTGTATGAAAGCTGTATGCTTGCTATATATGTATGTTCAATCTAAACAATTTTTTCGAAGATTGTGGCGATGTCTTCGGTAATAATTTGTGCCAAATTTAGTGAAGATATCTCATCAAATAATTAATATATTAATTCTTCAATTTATATGGCAGCTATGTATAAACTATAGTGGTCCGATATCAGCGTTCGAGAGAAATGTGCAGCTTCTTAGTAGACGTGCGAAATTTCTGGTTCATTTCTCAGACGGATATGGCCAAATCGACTCAGCTCGCAAAGCTAATAATTTATATAATATCAATACTTTATAGGCTATCAGACGTTTCCTTGGATGTTAAAAACATCGTGGCGAACTTAATATATACATACATATCTTGTTCAGGGTATATCTAATTATATTATCTGCTGCCGAAAATAATTTTTCATTTGTGATAGTTTTACGATCATAACAAACTGTATTCAGCTGTGATGAATTTATGGTAGTTAATCAATTCAAATTCCGATGTGCTAAGATGAAATGCAAACTCACAAGTTACCTACATACATACACATGGTGACATCAGTTTGGGCACACTGCCTTTAAGAAACTTTGTTCTACGTGCCGACACATTTTTCCAGCCTTGACTTTCAAATGACCGGTCAAATGATTGACACTGTTCTTGTAGGGTTCTTAATCAGTTGCAACTCCGGATTCAACCAAAATTGCAAATAAACATACTTACGTACATCAGTATGACTTGTTATGATTGTAGGCATATGAATTCGTGTAAGTTGAAGCCAAACAGCTACATAGGCTGACGAAAACAAGCTCATCAGATCAGGAACGATAAAAGCCTTAGCTCTATAGGCGTATAGGGAACGTGTCAGTAGGTCACTCAATATTTGTGAAATCAAAGGAGGTTTTTGTGAGAGTATTTTCCAGAATAACAAATTTCGGATGATGATGATGACACCACAAGAAAATGTATGTGCATACATACATACATACATATGTATGTAATTATTAAGTTTTGCACTTAGGACTCAAAAAATTTTAGATTTTTTTGGCTCGCATATTATCGCACATATCCCCGTGGAATTTGAACGGTATCTTCATAGCGTAAGTATCAAGTTTAGTTATGTACTAAACTTTGTATGGTTTTTTGTTATTATTGCATTTTTATAATAATCTACTGCTACTTCAACGGCCAAAAATTCTACGTACATATGTATGTAAGTATTTACATATGTGTATACATACTACATACATACATACATATGCCTTATAAGTCCGCCTAGTGCACACTGTTTGTTTAAAACTAAGAACGTGAACACTTTATAATCAATCTTATTTATTGTAGATTGAGGTTTCGCATTTCGCTTTATTTCAGATGGATAGATACATACATAGACAGATATGTAGATATTTTTCAATCAGAAAAAAAACCTGAATAAAAATAGCACTGAATAGAAAAAAATTCTTTGTTTTTATAAAAATGTATTTTTTGTTGATAAAAAAGTTCGAATAAATTAAACAAATATTAGATCGCTAGTTGTTTTAATAATGAAATACTTTCTTTGTATACCCAAATGTATTTTTCGAGTATTGAAATTTAGAAAATTCATAGCTCCAATATGTAATTTTTGTATGGAATGACACGTACTTATGTATATAAACGATCAAATGAGTCGAACCGATGATATCGGTATTGCATATAGCTGCCATAGAAACTGATCGACCAATACGAGTACATGCATATGTATCTATATGGTCTGGGGTAAGGAAAACTTTTTTGTTTGAGAAAGTATATTCACGAAATTTGAAACAGACTGTCACCAAGGCATTGGTACAATATCCGATGAAATTGCTTAGATCGGGCACCTAAGTATATGTAGTATTTAGCTGTGATGTACATACATAAATGGGTTGATCAAAATCAAGTTCTTGTATGGAATATTTCGTATTTGTGGAGGGTATTTCAGCTTCGGTGCAACCGAAGTTAACGTTTTTTCTTCCTTCTTTGAAATAATATGCCTCTATTTATGGATTTAACTAACCAATCTAAGGATGCTTTGATTGTCTGATTGGATAAAATCTTTGCTCCGATAGTGTTTGTGATCGTCATGAAGACTAGTTTGTAAATTGCAGAAATGATTTCCCAAATAATAATGTAAGGAGTTAAGTAACGTGGCGTGTTCTCTCCTTCCGCATTATTTATATTGAATTTAATACTTTTTATTAGTTTAAATTTGTAGTCTTTAGTACACGTATTTACGCACATCGATATATTTGTTTGGAGTACATATAAGTATAAATGGTTATATAGTGTATATTCGTAGCTCCATTACACATTATAAACGAAGGTAGAATTTAAAGATTTGGAAGATCTATTGCGTTGGTTCAACATTACTCTTGCGTACTTCCATTTTATACCAAAACCCTGTTGCAAATGCTTTTCGGTTTTCCATAAAGCGCATTAAATTTCCGTTGTGAGAAAATTTTGCTCCATAAACACTTCAGCGTTTATTACCGACAAGAAAGAAGCCGATTGCTGCGGTATTCGAGCTGACTGGCAGTGGCGACGATGACAAGAGTAATTTGGAATGAGCGAACTTCTTAGCAGAGAAAAATAAAGGATATTGTGAGCTAGCAATGTTGTGGTGGCGCTCGTGAGTTAAAACGGCTGATGATTGGTGTCGATGTAGAATCCATAGCGGTAAATGTAGCATCCTGTAATATATTTTCACACACCCAATTCTCCATCACCTTCCAACCTTTCGAGGCATATCGTAAATTCTCGCATGCATTTTGGGTTTAATGATGCATTTACGATGCAAACATCAACGCCATCGTCGCATGCCAACCACAACCGAACCCCAAGTATTATAGCATAAGTGACGCTTACAGTGGCTTTCCAGTAAACAAAAAGAAAATGACAGTAATCGTTACAATTTTAATATCATCAGAAAACTGCAGCTGATGTTACTACTAGCCGATTTTGGAGAAAACAGTTATAGAGAAAAGGGTACTCTGACTACGGCCTGGCCATAAAATTTATAGATATTTTTCTCAGTGGCTTTTAGTTGTTTGCGGAAATTCATTCTTGAATGCAATCAAATTTTCTTTGCAACGCACCTGAGGGTTTGTAGTTGACATACTAAAATGTTCGCATCTTAAATTTTCCAAAACAATTAAAGCATTGAATGAGCAATAATTTGATATATGAATACCAATTTTACATTAATGCACATAGTTCATAGTAATTTTGTGCCACACTGTGCCTTAACCAGGATTACTAATTTTATAATACAAAAATTGTAATTCTAAAAAAAAATATTTTCTCTATTCTTAATTATTTGCTTGGAATTAAAGTTTTTATTTTCTATTTTTACGGATTTGTCGGAATTAAATTTTATTGTGACTTTTTAATCCCGTATTTGCTATTAAATTAATTTTTTTTCAAACCGCTATTTGGGATTGAAAAATAAAATAAAATTTAATTCAAATGTTAACTCAATTATTTTTGAATGCATTATTTGCAACCCTGGCCTTAATAAAAGCAATTCAGTCTTTTTGATAAGACAATCTTGCAAACCTTCCACCCCCTTTTCTCTCTTTACACATTTTTCTAAAAGCTGAAGAAAAACAAGGACGGAAGAGCTAGGTTCGGGTGAAACCAAACATTTTATACGCTAGCAACCTGCAAGTAAGGAAAGGATTACAGCCGGGCAATACCTTCAGGTACATTAGGCTTCTTAATTATAATGGGGCTGGGTCAAGTTTTCAACCAATTTTATTCACTTTCCGCACGATACACTGTTATGAGTAAAACGCGCTCTCTCATTTTCATTGAGACAAATCACATATTGGCCGATATTTTCGGTATAAAGTCATCCAGTAGTTCGAAAATCTTTATATTAGGTAAGGGACAGACGTACTATTATGAACAAATGATCTCTCTGACCGATATTTTCGGTCAAAAGTCAACATAGGTGCTGGGGTCCACATATTCGGTATCTAGGGGTTTGAACCGTTTTGGTTGGATTTGGACAATTTTTGATCATACGGTGGCATATTTCAAAGGCATTATTCGTGCAAAGTTTTTATCTCGTCATCGAATTCGGTTGAAATCGCTCTAGCAGACCTCAGAGATGTGATTCCACCTCAATGATGGCGGTGTCATGCCCGTCGTCCAATTTTGAGACCGCCTCCTACAAAGATTTCTAATAGTATCTCGGGAAAAAATTGTATGTTTCTGGCGTATATGCATATTTAAAGATTTAACGCGATTTTAGTAGTTGTTAACGGAACTGTTATATGGGAGGTGAGGATATCTTAATTTTTACTCAAGTTATCGCTTGCATTGACACTCCGATTTTAACTCATCTCATCATTCTGATAATTTCTTCTTCTTCTTTACTGGCGTATACCCTAATCTAAGACTTCGAAGTTCTGACTGCCAACAGTGTCGTGGGAGCCTAGTCGCGAGTGCGACGACTGTTTGTTTGATGACAGAAGATATTTCGTCTTGCCGTCATTCACTTCCAGACCCATTTGTCTGAAGAAAACAGAACTAACGGCGCGGGTGTTGAGGCCGATGATATCAATATCATCGGCATACGCCAGCAGCTGTATACCCTTATAAAAGATTGTACCTACTCGATTAAGTTCTGCAGCTCGAATAATTTTCTCCAGCAGCAGATTGAAGAAGTCGCACGATAGGGAGTCTGAAACTTCGTTTGCTATCGAACGGCTCGGAGAGGTCCTTCCCGATCCTGATGGAGCTTTTGGTGTTGCTCAACGTCAGTTTACTCAGCCGTATTAGTTTTGCATACCAAATTCAGACATCGCGATATAAAGGCAGCTGCTATTTTTGTGGATTGAGCAGAGCACACTTCATTTCCAAACGTTGGGCATGCTTTTGTCCGACCATATTTTACAAATAAGCTGATAATTTATATACATATGTATGTATATAAACATATACCATATCAAGTTTTTCAGTAGGGATTATTTCTAAGGTAATATAATATATGTATTTGTTCTCTTTCAAGAACTGAAGCCATTGAATCACCGTAGGGAAGTGTTTGATTTTGCCTTGGAACAACTACAACAACGCGCCAGTCGTTCTTTGTTTTCGCTGTTTGACGCCAATTGGAGAAGTGTAGCTAGATCCTTCTCCACCTGGTCTTTCTAACGGAGTGGAGGTCTTCCTCTTCCTTTGCTTCCCCCGGCTGGTACTGCATCAAATACTCTCAGAGCTGGAGGGTTCATTCTTTCGGACGACATGGGCTAGCCAGCGCCGCGTAATTCTTTTGAAATGAAGCTGGTGACAAAGTTACTACGGTCCGAAAGAGCAGTATATGTAGATCGATGATAACCGCAATTGGAAGAAGTTGATCTTGACAACATCTGATTGCAACAAGACGGGTCTACGTGCAACAACCGAAGTATTGCGAGAAAAGTTTGGAGATTCAATTATTTCAAGAAATTTTGGCATTGAATGGCCTCCAAGAAGTTGTGATTTAACGCCATTAGACTCCTCCTTGTGGGATTATTTAAAGTCGTTGGTCTTTAGCAATAAACCAGACTCTCTTCAAGCTTTAGAAATCAATACTGAACGAGCTACTCATGACATACGGCTTGATTTAGTGGAAAAAGTACTCGAAAATTGAACACAATGGAACCGAATTCGTCAATGTAAAAGAAATCGTGGAGGCCATTAGAATGATGTTATATTCAGGACTTAATTGTATCTATTGTACTTCACATTAAATAAGAAAAATATTTGAATTTCCTTAACAATTGGTGTGTGTGTGTGTGTTTTTCTTTAAAGAAATCATATCACTCTTACTGGAAAACCCTGTATAACTGGATTATGTTTGAGTAAACCAAACTATTAGACTCACTAGCAACATGTTGCAAGAGTATAAACATACACAATTGGACTCTGCACACACACGAAATTCTAGAATCTGTCTCCATTAAAAACAATATATACAACTAAATGTAATTCGATTTGAAGTAATAATACTTTAAACCCATGGGTTATCCCAATGTATGCTTATATCTACTTAAAATTTACGATACTCGTCGCACTGAGCTAAAATTATATAAGTGAAGTAAGTTGAAAATCGGAACTCGAAAAATATTGTATTTATATTTTATTTATAAAAATTCAACAGTTTAGTCATTAATCTGTACGCTGCTTTTTAAGAGTATGTTGGTATACATATTTATCGTGCCCTTTAACTCCAATGCCGATGGATATCCTTTGTATGTTGATTGCAGAGCTGTTAAACTTCCTATTTGGCGGCCCATAGTGATATGGATTAATTGCTGAAGAAACTAAAGATGTGCCGGATTGGATAGTTGATTGTAGAAGTGGCTGTTTGGTATGTTGATTGAAGAGGTCGATCGATCCACTTGTTAGTTGATTGCAGTTTCAGTAAAAGATTTATTTCACACAACCATATAACACATAAAAGAATAAAAATTAGCATAGAGCAAAAAACGGTTTGCAACTTTGCTAAAAGGAAAACGTTTCCAACGGTAGATTGCTGAGCTTACTAATTTTTCCCGGTTTAAGTTAAGAGATAGTTTGCAACTATATTTGCTATATTGATTTTAATTGCATTGAACTGATGTACTTATTAAACTTTATAATTACATTAATTTAACTTTATTGAAATCATAATTTGTTGTGTAATTACGTTAAAAATTATCATCCACATTGCCTTGTCGTACTGCGCAGCTCACCCCCGTCATATATATTCAGATTGTGTTGACGGGAGTATTCGTTTACGACATGTTGGCCTAAAATATTTTGATTATTGTAATTTGATTGCATAATAATAAGTGCGTACTTATCATGGTAAATTAAGTCAATTTGAGTATATGATGTAAACACGATTTTGTAACGGAAATGCTGAAATGCAACTTACCTTCCTCAATGCGTCTTGAAGCCTCTTCAATATCTGCCCCAGCATCTTTTAATATCACATACATTAATGGCATCATCTCCCATGGATATCGAAATTTCTCCAATAGTTTTTGACAATGCTCCAAAAAGACATCTTGAGCTGCAATTGGAAATTTAAACAAAATAAAGAAATGATTATTCAGTACAATCAAGTAAAACGAAAGAATATAATAATTACAGGTATTATTTCATATTACAATTACTATTTATATACAAATACCTTCAAATGCAATATTATATTCACATTATTTTGATATCGATATTGGGAATATAATTTCGGAATTTTCTGGGGAGAAAAGGTTTGGCTGACATTTTTAAAGAATCTTAATTACTTGTAGTTACGAGTAGTATAACTATTTATATGTTAATGCCATGTTAAAAAATTATTTGAAAAGGAAACCGTTATCATTAATAATAATAACGCAACGATTACCCTTCTCCCAACCAACCGACGCGAGAGACGCAATCCGCTAAGTGTGGAATTAGCCGAGTCATGAAAGGTAAGAGAGATTTTTTAGCGTCATTAACTAAAACTGCTTAGCTACAGAGTCAAAAATATCTAGGATGACTTTATTTATTAAGAAAAAGAAAAATAGTATTTTTCATTTTATAAACTGATCAGATAAATTAAATGTGAATGAGAATTATAGTCATGACATATGTATGTATATATGTATGTACATATGCGGCGGAAAGGTTCGTTTAGTTCTAAATTTAATTTACAACAAACTGTTCTATTTCGGATTTTCACTAGGAATATTATGTCAAGCATTTTTCTCCGACTAGCAAATGTAGTTAGATTTATTGGTTTGAAATGTCAACTTTATGGGGGTAGACTTAACCTAGGCGAAAAGTTAAAATTGTTTTTGAACGGACTCTTTCTTGTCAGAATGGAGTAGGTAGCTAGGGTTCCATAACAAAACTAAGGACACCTTTTGTTTTCAAAATTATGGTTTCAATATGAACGCTTAATTAAGCTTATTGTCCATAGTAAATTCCAAATTAAAAAAGTTAAAAACTTTCCTTAGTCTATAGTTTTTTATTACATAATAAATGATAAAAATTTTTACTTTCCTATTACAGAAGAAATATCGTTAATAAATAACAAGAACAGAATCAGTCCAAGATTATTTGTTGACTTGTTTGCATGTCAAACTCATAAACCCATGTCTCATCGGCAGTTATAATGCTCTCCATAAAAGTGTGATCGGAATTTGCACGATCAAACGTGTCCAATAAAATCTGTTTGCGGTTATTTTTTTGAAAAAAAAAATCAACTTTCAAGTCGAGCAAGAACGCGTTTCATACCCAAAATATCCACCAAATCATTCGAACGAACTCGCGAGAGATGCAAACTCTCTTGCCATATCTCTTGTTGACGATGTTCAAACGTCACATCGTTCACTTTTTTAATATTTTCATCAGTTGAAAAGGTCGAAGGTCGTCCAGAACGATGCATGTCTTTTTCTTTGTTCGATATTACGAGTATTATCCATTGTAAAAATCGCAAGGCAATACTGAGGAACGCCAACTTAAGGATAAGGTTTCTTAAATATATAAATATATGTAGATTGAGTCATTTTAGTCGGACCGTGTTCACTGTCATTTCAAAACTGTTTGACCGTCGTTTAGTATTATTTTTTTACATTAAGGGTGATTTCCACACACAAAATGACGGAATTTTTTAGTGTAAAATAGCAGTTTTCACTTTAAATGGCCGCCAAAAGTTTTTAAATGAAAAAAAAAATATTATCAGAGAACGATGGGGAGAAGATTTGATTATAATTTGACTATTGGTTTTTTAGTTTCGGACAATTTCCAGCCGAGTTATGGTGAACACCGTAAAGTGTTTTTTTTTTCAAAGATAAAAGTTCTGAAGAAATTGGCGTGACCCCGCTCTCTAATAGATTGAATGTACATATCTCGTAAACCATTAAAGCTACAATAACCAAATTCGTTTGGGACAAAGCCAAACCAGTATAATATAAGAGGGCTTTATGGAGCCGCCCACATACATATGTTCATATCTATACTTATGTGAAATAATATTTAATGAACAAATAAAAACTAAATTATTTTCTTAATAACAGTGTATCTTTTATATCTAAAATTGATACAATCGGTTGAAAACTAGCTAAAACCCCATATAACTAACAAATAATGTGCCAGTATTTCACGGGATTTGATAATAGAAAGAGTTTGAAAGGATCGGTTACATCTTACAACTTAGCTCTTCCTTACTTGTTTAATTATATAACTCTATTTGTATTTCGTCGACTCTATAAGAATAGAAACCGATTGGAAATGCATAATGATTAGTAGAATTAGGGTAGCAAAAAGCAAATCATTTCATTCAACTCACATATTTTATTTAATTTTTTCGTTGTTTAAAACTCGAGCGCTAAATAAGTTCGTTAATAACACTAATCAATAAATGTAAGGAAAAAAGGTGTGTTGATTACGAATGATTCGAAAATTTTCCACCACGTTCATCTATTTCAGTAAATGGTGGTGGTTTGACCCCTTACAATTGACTAAAATACAAAAAATCCTAAGCGTTATGAAATTTTTACTATGATTTCCAGTATTAGCATATTCAGTCGCAAAATAGGTGTAAATTAGTTAATAACAATAAATTAGTTACAAACACATTAATTTTACCGATCAGATATTCTGCCGATATATTCGTTTAATTATTGTATTTCTATCTAGTTTCTATAAAACTCACCATTGGTGTTCGAGATGTATGTACCTGTTCATGGGTTAATATGTACATATGTTACACTGCGGAATTACACTTATGTATGTATACGCACACAATATGCATATATAATAACTGATTTCATATATTTGACCTTTTATTGACGAAAATTCAAGACTTAGCACACGTTTAGAACTTCTTACTAGTATAACAATCGAACAATGAGGAGATTTCGATGCAAAAATTGTATGTGATCAGTTTTTATAACGTTTATTAATTAGCATTATGATTTGAGTACGTTTTCTTGCTCTTCATCGATCGCGTTCTGTATATTTCTGCATGAAACAAAAACATTTAACCATTCAGAGCGAAAACGGCACAAACGTACAATTTGATGATCAAAAGAATTTTTAATCCCTCCAATCAAAATTCGTATATGAGTATTAATGATATAGTCTATGTTCAAGTATCTTAATCTTACCACAGTGCAAAATGTTTCGAATATACATACATACGAGGTGTGTTCAAAAAGTATCGCGAATTTTGTGTTTTTTCAAAAATTATTTATTTATTCATGAATATCTATTTTGTCCCCTTCAAAGTAATCCCCATGAGATAGGCACTTCAAAAAAACATTTTTTTTTATCTTCTTCAGCTCCTCCTTCGATGCTGTCTTTATCTCGTCAAGAGAAGCGTAACGTCGTTCTTTCATGGGCCTCTTCAGTTTAGGGAACAAGAAAAAGTCACAGGGGGCCAGATCTGGGGAATACGGTGTCTGCGGCATTGCGGCAAAGCAGCTGTCAACAATTAAATGAACATTCAAAATGGCCGAGCTTGTCGGCATAAGTGAGAGACATGAGCAACAACATAACGCCACGAAAAATTCGAAATTCGAATATACGTAACCCGCGAAAATTCAAAATTCGCGATACTTTTTGAACACACCTCTAAGTAGTACATGTGAACTTTTGAAGTTAGTACTTTAAATTTAGACTCAAATCACAGAACTCTTCCTCCAATAAACATTTTGTCGGTATTTTAAAGTGATTGATTTTGAACGGAGATTCTGCAGATCAATGTTTTCTTGTTGATACTGTTTTCAAGTCCTTCTATAAATTTTGGAATTATTTCAATTTAAAGGTCTCCAATTTGATATGGAAGAAATAACACAATAAAAAACATAAGTACATACATATAGGTAAGTATATATGTACATAAATATAAGATGATACATAATAGGCAAAGGTGGCGTAGAATTCATGGGAATATAAATAACTGAAAACTATCTGCATAGAGGATAATAAATATGATAGTTTTTAGGTTTCTTAACTAGACTTCCGTATAATAATAATAACCTAATATTATTGCCGTACGTACTATGTAAACACGAAACATTAATTTCAATGAAAATGCAAAGGTAATGTAAATATGGTTTAATAAGAATCCATTTTGGTTTTATTTTAACTAAAAATGCTATAGCTCCAACATATTAAATACTGAATAAATAGCATTAGTTCCATGTACTGCATGCATATATGTATGTACTTACATATGTACGAGTTTATGTACTATGTATCAATACTGTTTTCAATGCAGGGCTGTTGCAGCAGTAGTGGCCGTCTGCAATGACTGCAAGCTCAGTGTTGCTCAACCATAACCAGCAACAACGACGTCGGGCTCGTCGCCGTAATCGGCAACTGGAGTCGGCAACAGTCGCTGTATCTTTGTGAAAAGGCGGAGCTTCGTAGTCATTGGTTCAAGCAATTATTCCCTCCTTTTATGAAACCGATTGCCAAACGCCGCTGCCGGCCGATGTCATTCCTGCTGTTGGCGTGTTTATGCTTTTGCTTTTCTGTTTGTGCAGTTCCACAGTTTTCCGTCGGCATCGTGCTTTTATTTCTGTCATAGCCGATTGTTTAGTTCCTTTTGCAGTTATTGCACACAATTGCTTCAACGCTGTTTGTAATAGAAGCCGGTTTGAACTCGTTTGTTTGTTTTTGTGGTCGGCATACAAAAGTTTTCACCATGGTTGGACGGCTGTTCATTTCTTTGTTTGCTATTATGTTGATTGGAATGGTATCTACCCATGTAGTATGCAATGGAAAAGCTACGAGTGTGGTGCAATGGCATGCGGCGGCCATACTCGTACTTAAGAAATTTTTATACGCATCACAAAACTGCCCAATTAAGTTGTTTGATTAGTTGACTTAGTATTGCTTTACTATGAAAATGGCGTCCAAGCAATTATGCAATAAAATAAGCACTCAGCGAATAATTTTGGGTATATGAAATAGGTAGTATTTTAACATATTGCAGAAATTATTTATATGCAACTGCTTTGCAGGATAATATAAATTTATTTTTTTGCTTTGAGAATACTTCAGTGATTTCGGTATCTAACGGAAGTATTAGTGCACATACAGTCGAACTTTCCTGTAGTGAATACGCTCGTGACCTGAAAATCACTTCACTATATAGAAACTATGATTTTTTGTAACTTTAATTAAAATTTTCTGTAAGTCTGGTTGAACTACATGTTTCCATTTTTCATTTTCGACAAAACCTTTCAAATCATTTAGAGAGTTGAAAGCATTAGTCGGTACGTTACTCTTCATCTCGATAAAGGTTTTGCCTAAATTATTGGAAGAAGAAACTTGTCCTTATTTATGTATGTATATGTATATATGTATGTAGGCAATGCCTCATCAGTACTTCCACTTTTTCTTTAATGGTCAAATCGTCTTCATCGCTATCTGAATATTTAAAAGCATAAATATTGTTTACTTGAGTATAATCCAAGTAAGTACACCTGGAACTCCGGGACTTTCTAGAACGTCGCTGAGGATATTTTCGTCGGGCGGACTGTCCGAAAACTTCACACCAATCAACATTAATTAATATTTGATAAATACTTTATTAAAAATAACTTTATTAAAAGAAATGCTGTTTCAATACTTTATCTATTCCTTATTTCTGGATTACGCAACAGAAAACATATTTGAAATTTTTAATTATATGGCGACAAAAACTTGTGACGCTCGAATTTCATGCTGTTAAATTAGTTAAATAGAAAAGTTCAAAATATAAAAATTCAATATTAGTGACAAAAATAGGCCGAAAGTAGATCGAAAAAGCTGTGTCGGCCAAATTAATTCATTATAAGAAGAGCTTTGTTATATGGAAGTTCACTATAAGGAAGTTCGACTGTGTACATTTATCAAATGTATGCCAGTAATAGCCCTGACAGACGAGCAAAATTAATACGCATTAAGCAACGCTAATACGCATTGAAATTTTATGGTGACCGACGACAGACTTGTGCATTTAGACAGCTGATTGTGAAATTTGTTTATTTATTAAAAAAAAAAGTGAAATAAAAATGAATAAGAAAAATTATTAATAGAAATTTCTAAAAATATTAAAAATTGTTTTTAATATACTTGCACATAATTTAATTAGCAATATAAAACTGCTTACCTTTGATGCTGTAAACGCAAAGGAGGCGGCAGACTTCAAGCGGCAACTGTCAAAAAAAAGCAAAAATCGGCCATTTTTGAGCAGTGTTGCCTACTCAAATTTGGTAAATTCAGCCAAATGCACGAAATTCTTGTGCATTACAAATTTGCATTAACATGGGTCGAATGCGCAAGCAAATGCAAATTAAGCCCGCTAATGCAAATTAGCGCTGTCGTCTGTCAGGGCTATAAGATTTTGAGAGTAATTTAGATACATAGATTGTTAGCTATTATTATTAATAATTATATGAGCAAATTGTCGAGCAAATAAATACCTTATAATTTAACTATTACATTTCACCCGATTTTATTCATTTTAGGTACAGGTTTAGGTGAACCGTTATTAGAAAAACACGCTCTCTTAATTTTATTAAAATAAATCACACTTTTGCCGATATACATGCATATGTATGCGGTATAAAGTCACTCGGAGGTTCGAAAATTTTTCAATTTGGTATATGGCGGGTAAAGAAATAATAGGTCCGATTTAACACATTTTAGGTATACCGGCATACAATTATTAGAAAAGCATTCTCTCAGAATTTATATAATTTAGCTCGCAGATTGACCGCTATTTTCGATAAACACTTCACAATTGGAAATTTGATCCACATATTCGGTATCTGGGGCGATACATTTATTGGTGTTTGATTTGCATACTGGAAAGTGCAAGAATAAAATGGAATTAAACATTTTTTTTACATACATATATGGAAAGTCGGACTTCGCTCATTCTCGCACCGGAATATAGGAATGTCAAGACAATAATATGTACCAAACGTAGTCGATATCGGTCTAGTAGATCCTGAGATGTCCGATGTTTAAAAGTTAACGTCTCTGCTATTTTTATTTATTGACGCGCTTTTAATAGTTTTTAACGGAAGCGTTATATGAGTTGTGATTGGGATTATTATCCAATTTCATACATATTTACAATGCTTAAGGGACTTGTCCTTAACGAATTTGGTTATTTTAGTTTGAATGATATGTTTATATACCAATTAGAGGACGCTACTACGCCCATTTTTTCAAGACTTTTACCCCACAGACACCCCTTTCATTGACCCACCTGTTGATCTAGTAGTAGTAGAAAAACTATTGACCCGTTCTTTCAATTTGTGAAAAATTATTTAAAAAAGTACATAATTGCCAAGCAACTCCTATTTGCCTTCTACTGCTATTTTAGTGTCCGAACCAATTCTAAAAAATTCTCATAAATCTAAAAGTTGTAGAAAAAAATTACCTGTTCTTTCAATTTGTGAAAAATTATTTGCAGAAGCCTTCTACTGCTATTTTAGCAACCAATTCAGTTCTCTCAATACATACGCGAAAAATTATAACGTTGTGGTTGGACATAACTGTTATGTACCTAAAGCGAAAAAATCAGATTGAACTATAAATTCTGGGATATGGGGAGCAGACGTGGTAGAACTCCAATTTCCTCTTATTTAACCGTAACAGTGTAACATAACAATATCAGAACAATGATATAATCCAAATTTGGCTGATATTTGCCGTTCAATTCTTGAGTTATGAAATTTCACCTAAGGCTATTTTTAGAGATCTATGCAGCCCGTCCGTACTACATATTTCGCGTGTAAAAGGAAGTCCCTGATTTCTGTAATTTCAACGTATACGTTTTATGGGGAAGGCGTGGTTATCATTCGATTTCAGCTTTTCATCTATTTTCACGCTGATGTATAGAGTGGTTGTATAAGCTAGCGGGTTGTTTCCATCAAACTTGGTTTATTTAGTTTTAGTGGCTTATCAGATATGTAATTTTAAACCTGATAGATGGCGGGACCAAGCGCCATTTTTAATATATTTTCAAACACAATATCCCTCAGTCTTTCAACACCTTCTACCAATCTGCAACACCAACTTTCGTAGAGTGCCATGCAATATACATATGTATTTCATCACTATTTCTCAATTTGAACAAGCTCTGAGGTTTAAACCGAAAGATAATAACAGAAACAGTTTAAGTCCTAAAAATGGCATGAGGTTTACATTGCTAATACTTATTTTATAAATTTAATTATCAACCATTTTACAAACATGCTTCATATAATAAAGTGAATTCGCCGCCTGGCGTTGATTTATACATACATAGTATACTTGTATATTTATTTGCAGAGATATAAATATATAATTTATGTGATTTCAAAGCTTACAACAAAAATATTCCTACCATAAGCACATATAGTATGTATGTACAAAGTTATTATATACATATCTAACAGCTGAATTCCAACTGGCTGCGGCTTTAAGCTCCAATACATAGAAGATGGCTTTATTGCACAGGAGCAAACGAGAAACACAGATACGAATGAAAGGACGTGATGATATCCCAGAGTTTCAGGCAGATGCAGCACTTTCTACAGTGGTGGGGATGTGAACAAAAATTCTGCTGTGGCAAGGACTCCTATTTACTGACAGCCAGAATTGCTGCTACAAGTAAATATGTTATATGTTTATGTCCGCTAATGGAAAATTTACAAAACTTTGTGGGTGTGTTATATGTATGTATGTATTAACAGACTTTTCCTTATTTGCAACAACTTAATGTTATTCGCATGTTGTTGTCGTATAGCACATGTATGTATATAAGTAGTTTGGTAATATTATTATTAACATAGAAGGACATTTAAAAATTTCTGAATAGGACAAATGTTAGAAAAATAAGATAACGGAGAATAGTCATCAAATATAAAATTTATAAATATCAAAATGTCAAAATGTACTTTATACGAGTATGCGTTTTCAGTGGCGTCTTTTGGGCATACTTTATTATTAATTTAAAATCAAATAATGTTATATCAGATCCCTATCCCATCCCTTAATAATATAAATATGAAGCTTATTCACTATAAAATTTTAGCCTAATGAGCCATGCATATGCCAGTTTTGCTCCTTAGAGGTACCAGATAGAGTGTTGGTACATAGTCCATGAGGAGTAGTCATCCTTTAGAATGCCAGCTTTTGAAGCGAATTACAACAGGTTTCGCCACGTCACTAACGAGACAACTTCCAGTGTCTCATACTTTGGCGTTGCCTCGCCAATGTGGGAAAATTCACAAGAGTTAGCAATCATTTTCCCACAGTCCTTTCTATTCTATAGCAGTACAAACTTTATGTATTTCTGATATACCGCTTTACAAATGACTTGTGCAGTTTTGCACCCCGGTAGTTTGAACCATCGTGTGTAGACCTTCCTTGCGGTGCTCTAGATGGTCGTATTAGGTTTAACAATACCGATCATGCTTTCAGATATACATCACTACTTGCAATCTCGTCCACTATTCCGTTACCCTCGATTTCTTTGTGGCTTGGCAAAAATGACGTCGCTTGTTCCTGGCGACACTCTTCACTGCTGCTCTGCTTCCAAAGATACCTCTGGCCGATATGCACAGGGTATAGCTGATCGACAGTCCACGTATTGGCTTGACTAGCCCCACGGCTTTCTTAACAGCAAAAAGCTTTGCCTGAATTGTACTGCAGTGGGATGGCAGCTGAAAAGACTGATTTATGCCTAACTATCGAAATATCCGAATAATACTATGTTCGGACCGACATTGAAAACATTTTGAAAACAGATTTGTATGTTGTGGAATCTGAGTCGTTCGAACCGACAATGTGTGTTTTCGATGAGGTTTCACTGACAACTATCAATAGCGGCATTCTCTTGCTCTTGCAAGATTGCACGATGACACAAAATGCAAAAATCCTATACCGAAATATGCAAGGCCAAGAAAGGCACCCATTGAGGAATCTAGTGATATATGACGGCATGAAAATAAACGTGGATTTTGGTCTGACATATTTATAGCCATTGCAAATAATTTTCTGCGTGTGTTTGTTGTTGCAATTTCTGCACCGTGCAAGGTTTTGCAAGAGCAAGAGCTGTTTTTGTATATCTAGTGACAATTTAGGGCCGGCAAAATATGTCTTCCAAAAACTAGAGCAGGTACCGATTATAATAAGTGGAACGTAAGTTTTCAAGTAGTTTTCAGCGAAAACTGTGTTTTCGTTTGACAGATTTTACATGGACGAAAACACAAGTTTTCGTGCGAAAACCAGTTTTTCCCACGAAAACATGTTTTCGATGTCGGTCCGAACATGGTATAAATGTTTAATGTGCTCCTGCAGCTGCCACAACTATACTACTTATTACTACTATTTGAAAAGGAAAATGATGCATTCTTTGGATATAGTTTTTAGTTTCCGTCTCTCTGTTTCATTTAATTTTCTCTTCAACTGACTACTAGTTCTCTAACTAACCAGTTATTAAAGGTATCATTCTATCAAAACAATTTGAAGAAACCTGATCTGATCAATTCAATTATTTAAAATTTAAGCAAAAACACCATTCAAACAAAATATATTTTTATTTAATAAACTTTTTCTCATAAATCTGCATACATATGTACATGTCTTTATTTTTGTGCTTGAATTTTTAGACTTTAATCCTTACATATGTTATATGAATACATAGGTATTATATATTCACATTTACCGGTATGTATGTATTGCAGTTGTGCGGTGAATTCGTAGAATTAATGTGAGTTCATGTTACATTTGCCACAAAACTCAAATATATATGTATATGTGTGCAGTTTGCATTGCTGCTTTCGAAGATATTAAAATTGCACCCAAAGTTTTTGTATTAATTTACGAAATAAAGCAGAGGGACGGAGATGCAGAGCGACAATGTGTAAGGTGCTTGGAAGCGGAAATACGTAGCCTTTCAGTTATTGTGGCCAATATAATTGTATTTCTGGTTTTGTTCTTCAAGTTGATGGCGCAAGGAAGACGGAATGCATTTTAGCTACAAAATCGTAAAACGTAGCTGCAATAAAAATAATAAATCGACATCGCACAATCGCAAAAGAGATGCGCACGCAGATAGGGTAAATACCACAAGACGTGAAGACGGATTCACGTCACTCTATGTTTGAGTACGAGTCTACATGCACACACCGCCAGGCATAGAGTTACATGCAACGCACATAAATTTTTATTGCCAACGCACAGTGTCTGTTGTTGCGAATTTTCCCGGAGCATAATTTTATTTGGAAATTAAATGGTTCTTAACGCTGATGTTCGATGAAAATGGATTATAGATAAATATGTTAACTTGGAGAAATTGACCTAAAAATTAGAAGGTAATACAGATTTTTCATATAAAGTCCTTATATTGTGAAATTTTTGACTTGAAAAATATAAATTGAATTTCCTACATATGTTTCAGCTACCCATTTTCAAATGAAAAACATTTCTGTGGTCTCTACAGATCTCTTCGCTACAATTATTTTGGATGAACTCCAAACCAAGCTTTCAAACCAAGGGGTTACTAAATGGTTTATTTTTTGTTTTTCTCCGCCAAAGATGGCAGCGAAGTACAATTGCGCCTGCGTCGGGACCCAAGTTAAGGCAAGTTTGCTCCACAAGTGCTGACAGTTTGTTTGACGAACTGAATCGATTTAGCCATGTCCGCCTGTCTGTTCGTCCATATATACGCTAACTAGTTGCTCAGTTTTTGAGATATCGATATGAAACTTTGCACACGTCCTTCCTCTCCAAGAGCTTCTTATTGGTTGGTACCAGCGATATCGGACTACCATAGCATATTGACAAAGCATCTCCACGAAATTAAGCATGGAATATTGTCCAAAGTAATGATATAATCTCCGAAGAATTTGCTCAGATCGGATCACTAGAGCATATAGCTGTCAAGCAAAATGATGGTTAAAAGTGAAGTTCTTGCAAGGAAAATTGAGCTTGTGAAGGGTATTATAGTTTTAAATATATAGCGTTCGTTTATTGAAATAAATTTCACTGTGGTGCACCAGACCACATATTAGCAATACACACACTTAATACCAGCAATCTGAGAGGGTAAGTGAAGATATGGCAATTCCGCTATTGTGCATCGAATGCACCAAAATTCTAGAATGGTGATAGTTAGGGAAAGCAAATTACATTTGGCCGAAAGAAGCGCTTAAATTTACACACACTCAAAATGTGCACTCTCACATGCAAAGAGTCGTAAAACGGAAGGAAATTTTGCTCAAAATAGTTTATGTAAGCAAACCGTCTGCCAACACCAACGCCAAGCGACGAGCCACGTTTCGATTTTTGGCAGGAAGAAGCGCATCAAAAAATACTAATAAATTTATGCGTGTATTTGTGCTTAAGTGTGCATACGTGTGCATAAAATGCCATATATGTATGTATATGTGAACGGTGCATGTACGCATATTCCGGTGAAGGAGTGGTTGTGTGTGCGCCTGTATGTGGAAGTCTGCAAATGCTTGCGTGCAAATATGAAATGCGTTTATTTTCTTATTTCTCTTTCATTTCATTTCAGTCAAGTTTTTATTACTTTTACTCGACGCAAAATTTGGGCGATACTACTTGCATTTCGTTCCTGGGTTTTAGGTTATTGTTTTTTGCGCTTTCATGCTGCCATGTAATGAAAGCGCTGGCAAACTAAATACACAAAACGGAAGCAAACTTTTAAATGCCGAAACTCGTAAAAATCATGAAAAGAAAAGCATACGATTCGTCAGTTGCGCAACAATAAATTTATCTGTGTTTTGAAGGATATTGGAGGATATACTTTCGTTCGTTTTCTATTCTCCCACTTTACTCTTTCGTCTGAACAATAGCCATATTAAGAAAATTGCATTCCACGAAGGACTTATGTACCGTACTTAAACTATAACTTATTTCTCAACAACAGCACAAATTGTATATACACATGTAATATACATAAGTGTACATGTATATGTAATTTCGTGTGCTCATTTAAAATTCTCTACCCGAGTTAGGCTACAAAGATTGGGACAGAAGCTTTCCAATGTATTTACTGATTGGGTTAGGTCAGAACTCAAATTTGTGGATAGTTTTTGAAACTAGTCATACGTCGAACGTCTTTGAACACTCATTTTATTATTGACACAAAA
This sequence comes from Bactrocera neohumeralis, assembly GCF_024586455.1. Taxonomy (NCBI): domain Eukaryota; kingdom Metazoa; phylum Arthropoda; class Insecta; order Diptera; family Tephritidae; genus Bactrocera; species Bactrocera neohumeralis. The sequence continues at coordinate 31,412,695 of NC_065919.1, read as the reverse complement.
AAGGAACAGAATCAATAGGATTCCAAATCTGACCAAATTTCCAATCCAACATCGAAAAGAATGCTGTTTTCAGAAAATCAGGCCGTTAAATAGTTAGATCTGAGAAAGTTGAGATACATATTTTGAGGTTACCAAGTTTGCGTGTGCCCAGGGCATTTTTGATAAAAAAAAGTTATAGATAACCTGGCGATTGATCTATTAAGCGCCTATGAAATTCTGCCGAAGTTAAATCTCAAACACGAAATAAAAAATGTTTTCGGAAAATCCTAACTGGCGTATTCCCACAATATAGCGAAACTACAATCATAAGAACAATTTTATTGAGACGGATTTCTATCAAATGAATTCAGAAAAATATGTTGCGAACTTGAATGAGATGCTAACTGTATATTTAGCGCTAAAAGATATTTACATACATATATAAATGATCGTGATGAAGAGATGTTTTGAAAACCAAGTGGGTGTCTGTCCGTCTGTCCGCTTTTGCCAGCTGTAACTTGAGTAAAAATTGAAGTATCAAGGAACCACTATCACGCACTCAAAACGCCATTAATCGAAAACTTATAAATTAACTTAACTAAGCCGTATATTAGATACAAAACTGTTATTTGGCACAACGAATCGCAATAACGATGATCACTTGTGGTTTGAAATTTTTTTAAAAGTGGGCGTGGCCCTGTCACCTAATAGGTTTAATGTACATAACTTGCAAAGGACAAATAATTTCAACAGTTCTTACGAGAATGCGAAAATACGTCCCCATATAATGGTGATATTAAAAACCACTCAGAGTGCGGTAAATCAAAAACTTAAAATGTAAATGATTTCAACCAAATTTAGTTCATAGGATTACTTTGACATTCCCATGCTACAGTGCTTAATGTATAAAATCGGATGAAAACTGGCCCTAGCCCCTTACAACTAATATTAGAATTCTGAAACATTTGTTTGACTTTACTCCTTATATTAGGTTGGGAAATATCTCTCTTCTGCCTTTTCGTTTTTTGAATTTCGCGGCTATAAAGCGCTACAGAGCTCGTATCTGGCAATACTATACATCTTTGAAAGGTCTTGACATAACCTACAAAACGACGCGATATTGCGTTCAACAGTTATAGACGTGTAAACATGGAGTTCACACTGAAATTCCCGCAATTTTAAAGTTTTCCTTCGTTAAAAGCAAATCCGCTAGAGGGGGGTATTATGAAGTTGCCGTCTAGATGGAAACAGATTATCGAACGAGCGGCGATCGGCGCATGTTTGAACTAAATTCGATCACTGTAACACTTTTTATTAAAGCATTGAATAAAGAGCAAAAAAGCGGAAGGGAGATATTTGACAACCTAATAAATTGGTGATGATATATTTGTCAATATGTGAAGTATCTTGGAGAGCATTGGTATTGAAAATGGATAATATACAAGGTACAAGGGGTAACTTGTAAAAAGGGTAGATATCTTGAAGAAATTTAGTACACACGTTCCTTAGCACCCAAGGGTGGTATCACTTCAGGGCAATTGGACCATTGTCACGCTAACAATTCGTCATTAAACAAAAACTTATAAAAGCCATTACTAAGAACTAAGTTAAGATAAAAATCTTAATTAACCGCCACCTAAATGGTTTAATGTACATATTTTCCAAACCGCTGAAGCTAAGTCAATAAGAAGTTTATGCCGAGAAGAAGTTTATTTAGCACTTCTTCACACACTTTGAAAATGAGTAAATTAGAATAATAACCAAGTCCAATCCCCATAAAACCGACTACTAAAAGTGCGACAAAACACTGATTAAATACGCCACAAGCATTTAATTTCACAACTAAGATGGTGGGAAAGTGTTTTTTAAGAGCAAGTGTAAAAATTGGGCTATGGGCGTGGTAAAATCATACATCTCCAATTTAAACTTTTCAATTCCTTCTGATACAGTATAAAAGCAAGTATCAATGAAGTTGTCGGAATAAAACTTTTCGCAAATAGTTCCCCTATGCTATTTTCTTTCACGCCATAAAGTTGTCGAAATTGACCCACCCCCTGTGCCAAAAATGGGCATTGGGCTCCATAAACCCATTATAAATTTTTTTGAACTTCCAGTTCATTTTATAACATGAATTAATGAACTGCAGAAATAATATCTTTCTAATAACATTGTATCCTCTACCTAAAATAAGGACTTTCAAACATCTTCTTGACGTTATACCTTATATAATGGTCAATCTACGAGGTTAGTTAATGAAATTAAACTGTGAGCATCTCCTTCTGTTAGTAAACCAAAACTGAATAAAATCGGGTCAAAATACTCCATAGCCCTACATACCTTATATAAGAAAACCGATAAGAATATATAAGACTTTCAAACTTTTGGTGGGCTTAATATGTAAAATATCTTAACAAAACTAAATGAAGTGTATAATACGCTTCATATACGCTTGGAGATGAAGTTCATTTTATACGGTGGAGATTGATTTTGCAAAATTGCTTCATCGGTTAGTTCTTGAAATACTATAGTTTAATGCTGAAAATGCCCAAAAAATGAATCTATCCATGAATTTCCCCAGTTCATTACGCCAGAATTAAATTACAATTAATCGGAATGATCTTAATATTAATATTTCGGATATGCAAAATGTAGTAATGAAACAAAGTGAGCCTAAAACATATATTACATACTTATTTTTACTAATTTTAAAATAAGAATACATGAACTAATAATACAAATCAATAAAACATCACGTAATGCCTAATTTATGATTTTATCCAGTTAAATACCGACAAGGTAGATTCCGTGCTTTAGTTTTGTCGCACACTGTATATATAGGGTAATAATATACCAAATTTGATTGCAATCCTTTCAAGATTTCGTTCAACAATTAATGTTGAATTGCTTCGGTCAAACCCGAACTTAGCCCTTCCTTACTTGTTTGTCAGAAATAGAGATCAGAAATGTTTATTGATATAGCATATGTAACGTTTGAACATGTGAATTAAAAATGTTATAGTTTTAACTGGAAAAGCGATAAATTCACTCTCTATATTAAGCATAGTTTTAGGCGCAAATCCATTCTGTTTGAGATTTTAATATATGACTAGTATGTTATTCCCATAAGAATGAACTTAGTAGTTTTTACTTGACATCTGAAACAAGAGAGCTTGTTAATACGTCAGTAAAGCGCTATAACTTTTTTGTAAGGTTTTATAGAGCCGAAGGTGAATGGTTTGATTAAAAGTCAATTATTTCTAGGGGAGAAAATTGTTAAGAAATTAGAAATATTTAGTTCACTAAAATAAAAGAAAATATAACCTTTAACGGAGCACGGATGCCTTGGCTGCTCCTAATGAGTATTTAAATTGTTTTTTTTATGCAAAGAAGAATTTCTTCAAAAATGTTAAAGGTTACTATCATTAAGGGTATTTTGATCTCTATCTCTTCTTCTTCTGCTATAGGTATTCATAAAATATTTCGATAAAAAGCTTCATTCATGTAAACAGCAGTGTTATTTCAATGCATCTGGTTCTCTTCGCTTTAATTATATTCGAGTTTCAAGAAACTTAGCTGTTTTTCATAATGTAACACCGTAAAACTGAGCTTAACAACCTGAGGAACGCTGAATGCACACATATTACATCTTACTAATACACTAGTGTATTACTTTGCGATCGTATAAAACGAAGAGTAAATTATGCATAATTATTTTGTTCTAAAGTATATTGTGAAAATATATAATTAAATTAATTAATAACTGTACGAGTTTTCTTTTGCTTAGGCTACAGTACATTACAAAGTACACTTTTTTTCGAAAGCCGAATCCATCGAATTTCTTTCGTCTTATTAAGTCACTCTAATGTACGTTTATATTGTATATATGTAAAGAAAAAAAAACATTCACTGAAACTTCACAACTACATTTTTGATAGCATCTATATGTATAACTAATTCTTAGAACGTAACCCTCCAACGGTTTGCATCCAACGGAAACGGCTAGTTATTTCTAACCACGTAACAAACGTAAATAACTTTAAGGTCGAATCAAGCTTACTTAATAAATAATGTTGATTTGGATCGGTTTGTTTAAATGGCCCCTATATGCTATAGTGATCCGATCTGAACGATTTATTCGGAGATTGTACATGGAGGGTATTTTAGTCGATCAGTTTGTAAGCCACTTATACCCTATAATGGTTCAATATAGCCGGTTCCGACAAATCACCATCTTCTTTGGGAGAGGAGGAAGTGTGCAAAATTTCAGATCGATTTTTCAAAACCTGAGAGTCCGGTACGATTATATACATATGTATAGACCAATCTACGTTTAGATGGTCATGGTTAAATCGACTCAGCTCGTCACGTTATTCCATTTATACTCGTAAATATATTTCTTACGGTGACCGCGATTCTTTCTGGGTGTTATAAACTTTGTGGCAAATTTAATATACCCTGTTCAAGGTATAATATATGTATATATAGATGTACTATATGTATATATACATCTGTATATACATAAATAAGCATGCATGTCTAGTCAAGAGTGTCTTTCCGTACCCTATACTATATACTATAGTGTCCATAAATTTTCTACCACTAAGCAGCCGCATTGGGGACGTCGCGTTCCTTTATTGTGCAAATTCTAATGCAAAAGCCATAAAAATTAAGTTTAAAATTATTTTAGTTCTAGCTGTTAGCTACGAATGCATCCAACTGTAACTGCAAACAGGAGTGCTAAAATGAAACCAACACAATCCGGCGGCCAGCCGTCAGTTGCGCTCGTATGGTGGCACAGTGAGTATTGCAACATTAGTTTTGCTTGCTTCTGTCTTCTACAGCATTTTGCCGCGTGTTTATTTTTGCATGATTTGTATGGAAACAATAAAGCATGAACCACTCAGCAACAACAACAAAAAGGAGCAGCACTTGCGACACCAGAGGTCCATCCATCCATCCAACCATCCATTTGTCCATGCATTATCATCAGCGATCGGCAGTTTAGAACGAAACGCTTTGGTTATGCTTCTGAATTTTGTCATATTAACACGCCGGTGGTTCGTCTCCTGCTACCGAATGAATGCATTGTTGTGGTGTTCCCAGTTTTTTAGCTTCACAACCACATACTTATACTAACGCTGAGCCAAATTTCATAGCGAAAAAATATAGTATCCAGACAATTAAGTAATAGCAAAGATGTAAAATTAGAAAATGTGGCCGATTGGTGTTTATCGTCAGCAAATTAATATGTATGTGTACATGCACTAATATGTAGTAAGGGGCTGCAAAATTAGTATAATTCCCTAAGAAAACACGTTGGAAATCTGTTCCGGAAAGTTGATTTTGTTATATAAACCCTAGCGTTTCCCTTTTTCCTTCCAATACATTTAAATTTAATAATCTTGTATATCTATACTTTAAAATATAAAATATCATCTAAGAGATGTGAATGAAACCATATTTAAACGATTAAGAAAGGGCTAAGTTCGGGTGCAAACGAACATTTTAAACTCTTGCAACTTGCAAAATCAAAGCCTTAAAATGTACAACGTCAACCAGTGGATCGGCATCCAAGCAATTTTATACATACATACATATATTATTTTACTCATACACTGACCGACAAATTCGGCATAAGACTTGTGAGAAGAAGACTTTATCTAAAGCAATGTTCCTGGGTTTCAGTAAAGTACCTCACATATAACCACCAATCATAGGGAGCAAAGTCAGCCAGATGTTCGAAAATCCTGATAAATAGTTCTAAAGGGACTTGGTCTAGTTTTCGCCCAATTTTATTTATTTTAGGCACAAATTTAATACTGTTATGAGTAAAAAATGTTTTGAAAATTTTATTGAGATAACTCGAATATTGGCCGATATATCCAGTATAAAGTTACCTGAAGGTTCGAAAATCTTTGGGTATATGGGGGCTTAGGGAATTATTAACCCAATCCAGCCCTTTTTTGATACACAGAATAAGTATTGTTAGGAAATGTTTCTGTTTGAATTTCAATTGTATATCTCACACATTGACAGATATTTTCCCTCAGAAGTCCACTGTTGATACTGGGGTCCACATATTCGATACCTAGGGGCTTGATTTTGTTTAGGTTTGAAAAATTTTTGGCCATAAGGTGACATACTCTAAAGGCATTATTCGTGCAGAGGAATGTGGAAGAATGCGACTGACTACATTTGGACGAAATCGGTCGGACGCTTTATGATATATGATTTTTCACCAAAAGTGGGTGGCGGTGCCACGCTCATTATTTAATTTTACCCCGGCTTCCATAGAGCTCTCTCGTACTATCTTAGGTGTAAAATTTAATGTCGTTGACGTATTAAGCTTTTAGTAGATTTTGACAGTACCGTTTTGTCGGGAGTGATCGGGGTTATGATCCGATTTCAGCCATTTTCACACTGTCAGTAGCGGTTCTTATAGGATTTATTCTAAGCGAATTTGGTTATTTTATTTATGAATAGTTTGGAAAAAAATGTACATTAAACCTATTAGGGGGCGGAGCCATACCCACTTTTTCCAGTTCTTTATCTTAATTTAGTGCTTAGCTATGGCCTTTTATACGTTTTCGATTAGTGGCGTGCCTGTGGTCATCCTGATCATTTATATATGTATGTATATAACGCTATATATATCTCAATTAGTTTTAGGTGATAAATACAACCGTTAGGAGAAAAAAACTAAAACAAAACATTGAAAAAACGTGTAAGTTTGCTGACCTCTACATTATTAAGGATGAAAGCTCTGATAGACTTCTATTTCATGGAAGTAGAAATACCCGAAAAAATACAAATTTAATTTTTTTTATTTATAGTTATTAACTTGGGATCAATACTTTGTACTTATAAATCCGATAGTTTGAATTAAAAATGTATTTTTTTTTTATTTTTTTATAGATCTCCCATTTAGGAATTAAGTAATTGTTTAATTATAAATGTTACTACGATATTAAATGTATAATTAAAATTTTTATATAAACATTTGTACGAGTATTTATAACATATTGTTATATTGTATATTATTTTTGATCTCATGGGAGACCAAAAATATAAGTCAAATTATGGTTTTGTTATCAAATTTGCTTATTATTTACTAAAATAGATTGCAAATAAAATGTATTTAACAAAAAAAAATTTCGAAACGGGTTTGGGGTAAGAAATATTAAATTTGTTTTTAATTAAGATTTTCGGGATTTGAAAAAAATGAATTTCAAAGTTTATTCGATTATTATTACAACCCTGGCATTGCCTCAGTGCTTCAGGTTATTGACAATTTCAAAGAATCATAAAATCTCCTTACAAATTATCACTTTAAAGAAGAACAACAAGAAAGAACAATTAATGCAATTTCAATATTATTAATGGGAATTCTTTAAAAATACAAGTGGCGATAGGTAGATGACACTCTCTCATAAAGTATAATTGTAAAATTAGTTCAATAGTTTCAACGACTTTCTTCCTCTTTTTGCATGCTACTACGTCTCCAACTTATTTTTTAGCTGGATCAAAATTTCAGGAACTAGGATGTTAAGCTATAATAGTCTTAAAATAGGAATGCTTCTAAGGGACTTATACAATTTTCCAGATAGCTGTACAGAAGGTATTGGTACTCCACGACTAGCTCTTGATCACGCTGTAAAATGCCACTTGTGATGTGTTTATTTTTTTTTTTTAACAATATTAGTGAAACGCAAATATAAAATAAAGTGGAGAAATATTTGAATTTCCTTATGAGAGGGATGAGTGCGGAGAGGATGTGGGTGTTGCAATAAAACTGTGACATGCTCTTTTATTAGCGTTGTCGCTCACAAATGAATTTCATTTTACAGCTTTTGCCAAATGCACGTGATGCCATGACTAAGAAGCTGTCTTCTCCAACATACGAACGGGTACATATGCACATACATATATACACATAGTTTATCAGAAATACTACCGTACTTAAGTGTTGTCGATAACCAAGGAAAGTGTTGAATGCTGCAAAGAAAAAGAAAATATGCAATGTTCCTTAATATACCACTTGAGCAGGCAGCACGAACAAGTGCAGCACGTTCACCAATTCTGGAGCTTAATGCTTCTTCGTGATTTTTTGATTGTAAATGCTATGAATTCTCAATTTTGTGTCAAGAAATCACGAGTTTCTACCGGTTCACATGTAGAATAAAATTAATTGTTAAACAGGACGATTACAGGAGAAATAATCACAGCTAAGAAATCTCGTTCATATATAAAAGGGCTATCAAATATCAATGATATCATTAAAATCAATATCGGCACCTTTTGCTGTCGTATGATTAAATTTATTTGTTTACTTTAAAACATAGCAAAATACCAGAAATAGTTACAAAATACGAAAATAGTTACTTTGATAAAGGAAATTGTTCAACTGAGATATATCTCTTACTAACTAATGTGGGGGGAAACGCAAATTGGAGATTTTAATACGATGTATGGGAACTAGAAACGTTTAGGACTGATTTCGAACATCTTTGGGCCAGAGTTGCATTACTTGTGCTATGTGAGATATTTTCGTGTATATAGTACATGAGCTGTCTTAAATAAGGACAACCAATCTGATGCCATTCAAAATAGCGTTATATTAAAAGTAGATGTGCCAAGTTTCAAACAATGCTAAGATATCGCATAGATATATTTCAAACATGATTTGATGTTAATCGATCAAATAGTTCATGAGATATAGTTGATTTTTAAAATAAAAATTTAGACCTTTAACTTTCATTCGTATTCGAATATTATTTATTAGTGTGATAGCTAGATTGTAGTAGTAGAAGAACTAGGCTAATATTCAATTTTACTAATTTGGAAGCTTCCTTTGGAATGAAAAAAAGAAACGCATGTTGACATACTTAGCTTTAGTAGTTAGTAGTCGAAATATGAGCATTAAATCTGTTAGAAGGCTCTAACATGACTACTTTTCAAAAGCCTCAACTAGTTTTGACCTTTTCCATTTGAATTTTTGGAAAAGGCAAAAGGCATAACAACCTACATATGTATATCTGGAACTAATACTATAATAAAATATACCCAACTCTTTTTTTGCACGGTAGATAGTACGTTCCTCAGAAATCCGTGTAAAAAAGAGGCGTTTCCTATAGTAAAATGCGGGAAACGTTCCATGTCATCTGAAAACCGTGTAAGATGAAATAAAGAACTATATTTACTTCGAAAAACCGTACAAAAATGTTGAAAACTATGTTCATATGGCATTTTATTGAGCATTAAGACTGAAAATACATATTTCATACAGGTGAAAAATTGGTAGAGCAAGCAAAAATCAAAAGAAATATGTTAATCCAGAATTAATAACAGAAAAATATTTACATAGCTACATAATTATTCGTCGCTACTTGATAACAAGCGCATTTGTTTGCATTTGGACTAAAGTTGGTAACATCACTGGAGATATTCATCAAATTATCCAATGGTGAATTTCGTCCGGTAATAAAGTTTTGAACTGTCGGACTACATGCTTTCCAAAAGGTCTTGCGCCGTCGACTTTTGTACAAAAAAACAAGTAAGGAAGGGCTAAGTTCGGGTGTCACCGAACATTTTATACTCTAGCATCATAAAGTGATAATCGAGATTTCATTATCCGTCATTTACATATTTTTCGAATACCGTATTTGTGTAAAGTTTTATTCCGCTATCATCATTGGTTCCTAATGTATACAGAGAAGGCATCAGATGGAATTCAAAATAGCGTTATATTGGAAGAAGGCGTGGTTGTGAACCGATTTCACCCATATTTCGTACATGTCATCAGGGTGTTAAGAAAATATTATATACCGAATTTCGTTGAAATCGGTTGAGTAGTTCCTGAGATATGGTTTTTGGTCCATAAGTGGGCGAGGCCACCCCCATTTTCAATTTTAAAAAAAAGCCTGGATGCAGCTTCCTTCTGCCATTTATTCCGCAAAATTTAGTGTTTCTGACGTTTTTCGTTAGTCGGTTAACGCACTTTTAGTGATTTTCAACAAAACCTATGTATGGGAGGTGGGCGTGGTTATTATCCGATTTCTTCCATTTTTCAACTGTATATGGAAATGCCTGAAGGAAACGATTCTATAGAGTTTGGTTGACAAAGCTATAGTAGTTTCCGAGATATGTACATAAAACTTAGTAGAGGCGGGGCCACGCCCACTTTTCCAAAAAAATTACGCCCAAATATGCCCCTCCCTAATGCGATCGTTTGTGCCACATTTCACTTTAATATCTTTATTTATGGCTTAGTTATGACACTTTATAGGTTTTCGGTTTCCGCCATTTTGTGGGCGTGGCAGTAAGCCGATTTTGCCATCTTCGAACTTAACCTTCTTACGGAGCCAAGAAATACGTGTACCAAGTTTCATCATGATATCTCAATTTTTATTCAAGTTACAGCTTGCACGGACGAACAGACGGACGGACGGACAGACAGACATCCGGATTTCAACTCTACTCGTCACCCTGATCACTTTGGTATATATAACCCTATATCTGACTCTTTTAGTTTTAGGACTTACAAACAACCGTTATGTGAACAAAACTATAATACTCTCTTTAGCAAGTTTGTTGCGAGAGTATAAAAAAAATCAACCGCGTAACTTCAAACCCATGAAAAAGAAACCGTGTAAAAACGAGTTGGGTGTATGTAGTGCTATATGGGAATTTGGGTAATTCGTAAACCGATTTCACTTATTTTCAGCATCAAACTATGGTATGGTATATCCAATATTATAAGTTTAGTTATTTTTGCCGGAAGTTTGAAGAACTTATATTAGGTATATGGGAGATAGTATTAAGTATTGATAGATTTTATCTATTTTTGGCAATACAATATAGTATTTTTTATACAGAGATTTATTTACAGAAAAAATGAAATCTGCGTTTCATATGTAAATATACATCACATATCAACATCAATATATAAATGGTAAAGCCAAATAGATGTTTGAAAGCCTTAATATTAGATAAATGGGGTCTAGGACATTTTTCTCTCAATTGTATTAAGTAATTCACATAATTACTTATATACTACATACATATGTAGTATAAAGTCAGCCGAAAGTTCGAAAGTCCACATAATTAGTTCCAAAGTTCTTGAAAAGTTATAGTCCGATTTCGAAAAATTTTGGGCTTAAAATGAAATACATTTAGGGTTCCAATTGTGGCAAGTTTTAGTTATTGACTTTTCGTTGTTTATCATCCGATTTCACCTATTTTTATGCTGTCGCAAAAATGTTCAAAGAAGTGCCAATTTGGGTGATTTAACTTGAATGGTTTGAGAGCTATATTTGTACGTGGGCCACGTCGACTTTTTAAGAATTTTCATACAACAGGTGTCCCTCATTATTTGCATCTTAACTTGCTGCCTAACAGCTCATAGCAAAACACTTTTTCAAACAAAATTATTATGTTTTTCATGAATGATTCAATGATTATAGCGACCATCCAACTTTTCGGTACGTTTTTTGTAGTACGACTTTTCCTTTGCTTCAAAATAAGTCTCAGTTTCGGCGATCACCTCTTCATTTGAGGAAAACTCCTTCCCAACGAGCATTATTTTGAGATCTGAGAACAGGAAATAGTTTCCAGGGTCAGATCTGGCAAATACGGTGGATGCGAAGCCCAATTCAGAGACTTTTGCCATCGTTTTTACTGACTTGTGATATTGGTGCATTGTTTTGGTGAAAAACACTTTCTTTTCCTTCAAATACGCCCTTCCAATAACGCTACGTTATAGTTAGTCTATTCTCATCCCAAAGCAAAAATCTGTATGCGTTTTTCCACGCTTTCAATGGTTTTCATAGTGTGGACATCCGAGTGGACGGATGACTGTCGATTGGACTTCGGAGTGAAATAGGGAGCCTTGTTTCTTCCATTGTCACATATCGACACAAAAACTCGGGTTAATTTCGCTTCAACATCTCCAAACACTGCTCCGAATATTCAACTCGTCCTTGTTTTTGGTCAAAAGTGAACACTTAGCGCAGATATGATATGATGTACATTTTTGATTACTATCGACAACAAGTCATATTCTTCATCTCATTTAGGTTCCGAGATGTGGATGTGGATTATGATCCTTCAGTTCAAAAATAAGTTATGCATCTGTAACAAACCTTATTTAAAAGCCATTAACTGTCAACAAAATTTTGGCTTACTTCATTTAGGAAGATCCATTGGATTTAAAGGATCATTCGGGCTTTTTCGTATGCGCACATCAGTTTTGACCCCGATATTTTGGTTATCGTAATATAAATCAAAATTAATGTCCATTGTAAGAATTCTTCACCTTTTAGAGATCAAAAACTAAATTTTTAGATTTTTTCGTTTAAAAATTTTCAATTGTTTAATTATCTGTCAAATCTTCATTTTTAGGCTGGCAACACCAATTGAACTTCGTTCAAAAATACTTGAGGTTCATAATACCAAAAATAGTTGAGTTGATTCTTAAGTTGAATTGAATCAACTTCAAGGGATATGGTTATAATCCGACTTCATTACAAATTAATTTAGCTGAATTGGTTTGTGAGATACAAACATTTTTTAATATTAATATTTCTAAGTACGTAATAACGAACTACCGCGGGCAACCCAACGACTACAAAAACTAAGTCTGGATAACAAGTGATTTTTCAACTCGAGAGCTGTCGTAGACCGCTTTTTTCAAAGGTGTCGGTACTTGTTGCCAATAAGTTAACCGAATTCTTGAGCTTGCAAATGGGCGGGTACGAACTGTTCTGAGGTAGTCTGTACATATTTTGCGAAGCTTGGTAAGATTCTTAAATTCATCCAAAACATTCTCGTATATATACAGCCTTCGTATGTACTACGTAGATGCAAACACAAATACAAGCAAATATGTATGTATATCGCTGCATGTCCCCATTGCCAACTTCGTTCTATGGAGAGTCACATCGATTTTCTCTTTTAATTACTCCGCTTAGAAGCATGTCACTTCTGTTTACTGGTGGTAAATTAACACAGCTTAGCAGAAATTAGGCATTTGTTCAATTCTTTACAAGCTTTACACTCACACTTACGTACATATGCATGGGGATATGTCTGTGAGAGCGGCACACTAGTAAAAGCAAGTGAAGTGACATATTCTAATGCGTGCATACATATGTATGTACATACATACGCTAGAATACAATTAAGCAGCGTTACCGTTGATTTATCTCACACCAATTAAATTGGCTGCTTGCATACTCAAAACTAATGCAACCGAATCAAGCGAAGCCACCGAAGCAACCGAGCCATGCATCGCAATGCAATTTCCGATTTTTATGACTGCAACGGTCATGATGAAGGATGCGATAAGATGAAGAAAAATAGCATAAGCCCGTATTTGCGGCAGTTGAGCCACCCTGGTAGTTGTCGCTCGTAAAATCTGCTCGACTTTTACGATGCCACAGTCTAGCAAGCATTAGCCCAGGCGCGTCAGTATTGTATCGTTGCCAACTAACGGCGGCAGCAGAAACAACAATGCATGTTGTTGGTATTGCTGGCATATGTACATATATAAGTGAGTGTACGTATGTATGCATGTAATATGGTACACGTATACGGTTGAACTTAAGTCTCTTATAGCTGATCAAAAACCGGGAAACCGTTGTAGGATCCAAGCAGTGAAAGGGCGCGACGAGATCGACGCGAGACACGGCAGTCGAAAACTGCGAAAGCAATACTAAAGTCACTGCGAAATTTGTATGGGTTAAGTTTTTATGACACGAACGACATAAAATGCTAGTACCACAACAGCAAAAATAGCGCTTACAAAGACCAGTACAACAACAATGATGACTATGACTATGAGGACAACAAAAGTATTATAAATGCGTTTAAAGTCCCTGAAAATATCGTTCGCAGTTTTTTAGCGTTTATCAAAAGCACAAAAGCACAAAAGCAACAGCAAGGGTGAAAGAGGGTAGCCAGTTAACGTCTAGCGAATTCCGGTTAAGGACATCACACGTTGCTTAAATGATGATCTGTGAGTGTTTTGGCGTGTTTCGGCACAGGGAGCTTTTACTAGCAACCAAATCGATGCCAATTGACTTTAATGAGGTCTCCAAGGTGTGCGAGTGGAAGTGGGCGAATTGTCCAGGTTGACCGTTTAGTAACGTTCCTGTCAAGCACAAACAAGCACATACACACATCTGCTTTGTTAAGATGCGCTGTGCGGCGCTGTTAACGCCATCAGTTTTTATAGCCACCGTACGGAATCGGCCACATTCTCCATACCTTTTCACATTGGTCGCTAGTGTTTAACTCAAATTAATCCTGACCTCACCCACGAAATAAGTTGCTATGAATCTTAAGCGGTATGTTTGCCGCTACATATCCACACATATAGATACATATGTATGTACATATGTATGTATGTAAGCCTGTCCGCATGTAAAGTACAAATACTAAATTCTGCACACAAATTCCTGCACACACTTGCATACAAACAAAATATATATATATACATACTTATGTTCGTGGGTATATATGTAGATAGTGTGTATGTGTGGGACGGCCTACTCGCACTGCTGAAGTGGGTGGATTTAAGTCGACACAGTGTCGAATGTAACAAATGGAAATGCATGCAACGCAAGAGAAATTCAATTTAGACAACGGTACAACTTCACTGAGACTTTGTGTGAGAGTTCGAATGGATAAAGAGCGAGCTATGTTAAGTGCTCGGTATAAGCCCTGCTGATAAGCAGCATTAATTACCACAGCGCGCTAGTTCAGATTACATTTGTACACATGTACATACATACATCTAAGTTTATTTGAATGCGCGTGTGTATGATTCTTCTACTAATAAGTTCTTCGCTTCAATTGTTATCTTTACGACAGTACTGAGATAAAACGGCATTTACACTAAGAGTGCTACACTGGCACATATAGTTAAACACATACATATGTACATATGTATGTATGTATAGGCAAAGTGCGTTATAATCAAATTAAATAGCGTTTAGGATATTAGTTAAGTATTTGGCCGATTTGAAAAACTTTTGAAAATTGCTAAGGTAACCGAATAACAGCAAATCAATTCTGAATATGTAAGTATGTGAAATCTTTTTTGCAATCATTATTTCTTACATTACTCTCCATGCAATTTACTAAGGGCTTAAGTGGGTTTGAAATTTTCAAAAAGTCGAATTTCTATTTTTTATTTTATTAAGTAGTGCAATATGTTTTAAATATTATCCCTAAATTTCAAATCGAACAGAGTAAGAGATAGATCCTTCGGAAATTCCGCCCATCAGGCCACATCTGTACAGCGCTTCGCACTTAAACTCGTTAATCTCAAAACTCAATTTTCTAAGTCAGTAGACACGATTTCTCGAAAAGTAATGAAGAAATTTTGTTCAAATTTTGCACATAAGGATTGTTTTTTTATTTCGTACACTTATTTTTTTTCGAGCCAATGCATGACGAAAATGTGGATCTTTGTTCAAAATCTGTCAAAAATACAATTTTCATTTTTTTCCTTATACTAGCGAAATATTTTTGATTTCTTAACTTTAGATGAACCCACAAGGAATTATAATGTCTACGGCAAGGGAAACATCAAAAGTGATGAGGCAACAATGTTTAAATAACAAGTAAGGAAGGGCTAAGTTGTGGTGTAACCGAACATTTTTACTCTTGCAACTTGCCAGAATTAAAGCCAGGTAAATACCTTAAGATGTAAAACGTCAATCAGAGGATCGGAATCTAAGGAATTTTATATACACATATATTCTATATAACTTATACACTGGACGACAAATTTCACATAAGATTTGTTAGAAAACGAAAGTCATTATATGCGGCATATGGTATCTGAGTTAGTATCGACCCGATATTATTCATTAACTATTATCATTAAGGTTTTGAGGTATCACATACAATCACCAATCATATGGAGCAAAGTCAGCCGGATGTTTGCTAATGGTCATAGGTGGAGTCAAGTTTTCGCTCAAATTTATAAATTTTAGGCACAGAAATACACTATCATAATTAAAACATGCTCTCCCAATGTCATTGAGATAACTCAAATATTGGCTGATATATCCAGCATAAAGTCACCTGGAAGTTAAAAATATTTATGGCCCGATTCGACCAATTTTTGACATACAGACATACCATTGTCAGAGAAGGATTATTCCTGAATTTCAATTATATAAGTATCTCACACATTGGCTGATATTTTCGGTCAAAACTCAACTACAACTCAACTTGTATAGGTACCGGAGACTAAATGTTCGGTATCAAGGGTCTTGAATAGTTCTGGTTGAATTTGGTGCCATTCTTTAAGGGAATTATTGCTGCAAAATTGTATTCCGTTATGTTAATTACTGCTTGATTTGAGTACTGAAAAGTGAAAGAATCAAATGGTATTTTAAATTGTGTTACATGGGAGGTAGGCGTGGTTGTAGTCCGATTTTGCCTATTTTCACACTGTAACATCGGAATGCTAAAAAATTTACACGTACAAAATTTAGTTAAAATCGGTTGGTCGGGTCCAGAGATATGGGAATTCACCAAAGGGAGGTGCCACGCCCATTGTCCAATTTTCACATTGAATCTCATAAAGCCCTCTCGTACCATCTCGGACATAAAATTCAATGTCTCTGGCGTAATTTATGATGGATTTATTGCGCTTTTTGCAGTTTTGAACAGTCCCGTTACATGGGGAATGAGCGGGGTTATTTTCCGATTTCATCAATTTTCATATTGCTGGTAGGAGTTCGTATAATATTTGAGCTTAGTAAATTTCGTTGTAGTAGCTTTTGTGATTTAGGAGATATGTACATTAAGCATATTAGAGGGCGGGAGCCACTTTTGAAAAACTGTTTATCTTGCTACTGTGCCAAATTACAATTTTATATCTTAATTTAATGCTTAGTTGTGGCACTTTATAGTTTTCGGTTAATGGCGATTTGTGGGCGTGGCAGTGGTCCGATTACGCCCAACTACGAATTCGAAATTTTTTTGAACCAAGGAACCTGCACATCAAGTTTCATCAAGATATCCCAATTTTTTTTCAAGTTACAGCTTACACGGATGGGCAGACAGATAGTCACCCGGATTTCAGCTTTTCTCGTCATATACATATAACCCTATATCTATCTCGATTAGTTTTACGTGATTATGTACAACCGTTTACACGAATTTTCAAAATATATTAACAAAATGGCAAGTTATCTTAAAGATAGACAGTGAAACGCTAATCGGGGTTTGTGTGAAAAAGGGACTATAGAAACTCAATTCAAATGTGGAATTTTAGAATAAGGACCGATTTACATATATTACATTTTCAGCACCAAACCAGTACATTTAAAGTCATACTTCGTTGGTTGTGCCCCTGCGTGAAAATTAATACCGTTTTCTTTACTCGATGAAAATATTGCTTTAGTGGCAACATTATATAAATATTCCAAATTTTTACATGACAAAACAGCAAGGAAATTCCAATCAACTCACTTGTAGTAACTATTATTGAGCTCAACAAAACTAATCAATTCCTTATAATTAGTAGAAATCTTTGGTTTAAAAAAATAACTATGAAAAAGTAAAAATAAAAATCACCTGGCCACTTCTATCCTTATATTTTGAGAAGGGCAAAAAATAGTCCAATTTTTTCAGGTTAGGAGACAACATTCCGAGAAAAGATCACGCAGCTTTGACTTCCCGGGCGTAGAGCAAGCCCTATTTAACGTGGATTTCATGC
Source organism: Bactrocera neohumeralis (assembly GCF_024586455.1). NCBI lineage: Eukaryota > Metazoa > Arthropoda > Insecta > Diptera > Tephritidae > Bactrocera > Bactrocera neohumeralis. The sequence continues at coordinate 31,394,979 of NC_065919.1, read as the reverse complement.
CATATTGCGGACTTCTTAAGATATTACGTCTCAACCGGCTGAATCTTGGGCATTCGCATAGTTAATGGTTTAGCGTTTCACCATTCATATTGTTTCAAAATTTCAAGAGGTTGGAGCAAGATTGAGGATTATGTTTGTCCAGTCGTAACAACTTTTAAAATCAGATTTAAAGACTTTAAAGCGTTTTTTGCCAACACCTGTTGCTACATATTTCGCCAGCTTCGACTCTTGCAAGTTGCAAGAGTATAAAATGTTCGGTTACAACCGAACTCAGTGTGTGCACATGTAAGTCAATACAATGCAATCAAAATTAGGTACATACTTGCATAATGATGGTGAGTAAATTTGTGTTATTGTCACTTAGATAACCACAAAATCGCTTTAGGCATCATCTGTGCGCGGTTATCCAAAGGATATGCTCAATAAATTGTCATGTTTTCGACAGGTCGACGTAATGCGTCTTGTGTACATTTAAATTGACACTCTCATTTTATACATTTGTGGTCATAAATATGAACAATCAGACATACATATGTATGTACATATACATATATAAAGGCTTAACATTGGGAGTATGCAAAGCAGTCCATCTTCAAGTCAAAAATGCCTAAAATACTTTTTCCGTTCCTCTCTCCTTACAAATATTGACAAGAACCTGACTTTTATACGAATGTCTTCCAACGGTATTAGGGTGCTCACACTTCTATATACTCTAGTTATGCCAGTTTAGAGATTTAGCAAATTACCAACTTTGATCATTTATTCTGAGAATAGGCCTAAAGAAATCGAATTTCTCTCTTTCAGGTCTCCTGTAAGAGAAACTCTATTATTTGCCACCAAATTTATTTATTTATTTATTTTGCATGGGACCACTACAGCATATACTAAATAACTGTCAAACAAACTGGCTTAACAAAATCAAAATAAAGTTTTTTTTTATATCTTATACACATACTAATTAAATGTTTCTTGAGATACAGTAAGGTAACCCACATACCAACACCAATCATATGGAGTAAAGTCAGACGGATGTTCGAAATTTTTGATATTAGTTAGTTAGTTAATTGTTATATTTTAGGCACAAATACACAGCAAAACACATTATCTTATTATTACATATTAGCTGATGTAATAGCAGCGTTAAACCAGATCAATTGCATTTTTCGGGATTAATTCAGGAGTTACCACAGCTTACTCCGTTGCTGAATCCAAAAATAACTCTCAAAATTTTAGGGAGTTTGTGAGATTTTCGTTGGCAACATTGTTAAAAATGGCCAATTTTCATCTATTGTGAATGAAATACAAGCAACCCTGACAGCTGTTTTTCAAATTCTCAATATAATATCAATAAAACTTCTATGTTATGATGCAGTTTTAAAAATAATGTGTTGATATGCTTTTGTAATAAAAAATGGTTTGGTAAAAATTGGTCGGCTAACAACCGTAATGTTTATCTTCTATCAATTTTCATTGAAAATATTATAAAAAGGACAATGAGCTGTTTATGAGAGTTTCAAACTCGCATAGCTGCCGTCTGTCACCTACAAATTTGGATCTGATTAAGTGCGCAGTTAATCCGGATTAACCTGCCGTCTGTCAAGGCTATAAGCGTTATAAAGGCTTCAACAGATTTTGTTGGATTTGAACAATTTTTGGTCACAGTTTGGAACACTCTAAAGAAACTTTTGGTGCAAAGTTTGATTTGTACACTGGTGAGTGAAAGAATCAGATAAAATTTAAAATCTCTTTCAAATATGAAGTAGGCGTGGTTGCAGTCTGCTTTCGACTATTTTTGCACCGTTAGACCAAATCACTCGCATTCAAAGTAGGCTACCTTATGACCAAAAATTGTCCACATCGGACCTAAACTTTTCAAGTCTCCAGCTCCCGAATATGTGGATCAAAGTTCCAATTGCGAACTTTTTATCAAAAATATCAGTCAATCTGTGAGATATATTATAAAAGTTCGGAGGAAATCTTTTTCTAAAAATAGTATGCCTGTGTGTCAAAAATGGGTTGAATCGGATCAATAATTTCTTTAGACCTCATAGAAAAATTTTCGAACTTACAGTGGACTTTATACTGCATATATCAGGAAATGTGTGAGTTATTTTAATAAAATTGAAGAAGTGTGAAAACAGACCCCTTGTTACTTACAAAGCTTATGCATCTGAAGGTACATCCCTGGCTCTGATACTGCCAAGTTAGGTATGCAATTTTTGAGAGTGTGTAATTTTCTGGAGAGCTTTCGTAGTTGCACTAAAAAATTGGGTGCTTACGTGAACTTCTGACATGTAATGTGTGAAATACGGCTCATACTCGTATGTGTCTTATGACTTACACCAATGTCAAGTCTTATACTAAATACGAGATTTCTACTTTCACTTCATATTCTCTGTTTATTGTCTAATTTGATTGTTGCCGGATAAAATTTTTCCAACAGGGGGCACGGACACATGTGTTGTGGGTGGGCAATCATTAGCGTTTAATTATTGACACTTCGGATTTACTGCGCATTGTATGTAGTATGTATTATAGTAAACTGTGGAAAGGTGTGGAATATTTGAAAGCGAAAATTTCTACGCAACTGCTGGATTTTTTTGTTTAGTGAATGAAATTTTCCATGAACTTGTAAAATATTATATGTAGCAAGTAGCAAATGTATATGAAATATCGTACATACATATATTTGTATTTACAAAAACCGTCCAAAATAGGCTTGCTTTGTTTTAAGGGGTTACGGGGGATGAAAATGTCAAAAACGGTTTACGTAATAATAATTTATTAATGAATGTATATATACAATAATGTGCTAAAATTTCCAAGCGATCCGAGTAAAATTCTAATATATACATAGGTACACTTAAACGAGTTTATCTCAAAACTCATTTTTTTAATCGGTGGACACACAACTTTGAAATATCATTATCTAACTGTTGTTTGTGTAATCTAAAACTAATCCAGTTAGATATAAAATTATTTATGTATAAATGATCAGGATGAAGAGATGAGTTCAAATCCGGGGCGCAGTCTGTTCCGTCCTTCTGTGCGAGCTGAAACTTGAGTAAAAATTGGGTCATCTTAATGAGACTTGGTATCGTAAGACGGTTCTGTGTTGCAGTTGGGCGTAATTGGACAAAAGATGCCATTAAACAAAAACCTATAAAATGCCGTAACTACTTAAGTACTAAATTAAGATATAGAACACAATTGACAATGGAGTTCGCAGTAACATGGGACATCTATGGGAAACAAATTTGAAAAAATGGGACTGGTCGCACTCTTTAAAAGGTTCAATGTACATATCTCCTACACCATTCAAATTAAGCAAATTCCCTCGGGTCAAATTCCTTAATCACCTCTATCAACATTGTAAAAATAAATGAAATCGGGTGATAACCCGTGCACTCCTCATATAACGGTTTTGTTAAAAACTTATAATTCAAAAACTAAATACGCCAGAGACTTTTATCACCGACATAGTATGAGACTTTGTAGAGACCCGGGTAAAAATTGGTCGCTGACCCGCCCACATTAATATAAAATCATATATCACATATCTCGTGGCCTGCTCAATTGATTGAATCGGATCATTAATGTCCCAATTCCCCAAGTACTACATGCTGACTTTATAATGGATATAATGGCCAGTATGTGAGTTATGTTAATGAAATCGGTGACCGTGTTTTTCTAACAACTCTAAATCTTATGAAAACTAACTCTTTCCCCCATATAACTAATATCAGGATTTCAAACATCCGGTTGACATTAACCCGCAAACTCACAGATCATTTTTTCGGTTAATAATAACTAGTAATAGCAAAAATATAAAGCGGTTCAATACTACCTCATCTCTCGTATGCCTTATACGTCCGTATAAGATTTTCAAACTTCAGGTTGGCTTTATACCGTATATATGTAAAATATCTTAACAAAATTTACTGAGTATAAAAAAGTATAAAATGTACAGTAAGATGTGAAACTTTAACCATCGGATCGGAATCTAAGAAGTTTTATATATACATAACTCATACACTGGCCGACTAATTCAACAAAAGGTTTGTTATAACAACGAAAGTTATTATGTGTAGTATATGCGAGTTGGATTAGTATCGATCCAATATTATCCATTAATTGTTATCATTAAGGTACCTCACATACAATCACTAATCACATGGAGCAAATTCATCCGACTCGAAAATCATAAATCATAAAGATACACTGTCTTGATTAAAACACGCTCTCTCAATTTCACTGTGATAACTCAAATATTGGCTGATATATCCAGAATAAAGTCACCTGGAAGTTTGAAAATCTTTATATTAGGTATATGGGGGCTATGGGAGGTATTGGCTCGATTCGACCAATTTTTGACATACAGACATTCCATTGTCTTACACATTGACCGATATTTTCGGTCAAAAGTCAACTAAAAATACTGGGGTCCACATATTCGGTACCTAGGGTCTTGAACAGATTTAGTTGGATTTGGACAATTTTTGATCAAAAGATGACCTACTTTAAGAGAATTATTACTACAAAATTTTATTCCGTTATATCAATTACTTCTTAATTTGTGTAAAGAAAAGTTAAAGAATCAAATTTATTTTGGGATTTAGGAGATGTATACATTAAACATATTAGAGGGCGTGGTCTCCCTTTTTTTTACCCTCAGGTGTCCCTTGCAACTGCGATACCCTGTGCCAAATGAAAGTTTCCCATCTTAATTTAGCGCTTAGTTATGGCACTTTATATGTTTTCGATTAATGGCGATTTGTAGGCGTGGCAGAATTCCGATTACGCCCATCTACGAATTCGTATTTTTTTTTTTGTACCAAGAAACCTGCACACGAAATTTCCTCAAGATATCTCAATTTTTACTCAAGTTACAGCTTGCACGGTCGAACGGACAGGCAGACAGACAGTCACTCGGATTTCAACTTTTCTCGTCATCCTGAATATTTATATATAACCTATATTTATCTCGATTATCTTAGGTGATACGTGCATAACTATAATACTCTGTAGCAACTGGTTGCAAGAGTATAAAAAGTAAACCCTCCTCTTTTTTTATCATCTGGAACCCACTTAACCCATTAACTTTATCAATTTAAAGGAAAGTAAAGCAATTTTTTGAAAGCAGTAGTTGCGTCATATCATTACATATTTATTAGTAAAATTAACTATTCTAGCAGCTGCAACGAGTTCTTTGGATATTTTCCGAGCGACGAATAAATAAATTCGTAATGTGTTAACTTTGAGATGAAGAACCATGCACTCTAATGGACAACAAAGTTGTTTCTTCACAGTCTACAGTCTTCACAAAAATGAAATCAACTCTTAATTATTACACAATATAGCGAAATTTTATTAATTAGAGTGATTCAAGTTGATAGCAAACATTTGAAATGATATCAATTGGCGGAAGCTTTACATGTTACGCACTTCATCAATTAAATTCTCCCATAATAGAGTTTTGTTACGATATTTTAACCAAATTTTATCTTTCGGACATGTATGCCATACTTTATAAGTTAAATGGAAACAATTTGTTTTTAAACAAGTAAAGAAGGGTTAAGTTCGGGTGTCACCGAACATTTTATACTCTCGCATGATAAAGTGATAATCGAGATTTCATTATGCGTCATTTACATATTTTTTTATTTTGCTGTAAAATTAATTAGATTAGTAGTTCCTGAGATATGGTTTTTGGTCATTAAGTGGGCGACGTCACCCCCATTTTCAATTTTTAAAAAAAGCCTGGATGCAGCTTCCTTCTGCCATTTCTTCCGCAAAATTTAGTGTTTCTGACGTTTTTTGTTATTCGGTTAACGCACTTTTAGTGATTTTCAACATAACCTTTGTATGGGAGGTGGGCGTGTTTATTATCCGATTTCTTCCATTTTTGAACTGTATATGGAAATGGCTGAAGGAAACGACTCTATAGAGTTTGGTTGACATAGCTATAGTAGTTTCCGAGATATGTCCATAAAACTTTGTAGAGGCGGGGCCACGCCCACTTTTCCAAAAAACTTACGTCCAAATATGCCCCTCTCTAATGCGATCCCTTGTGCCAAATTTCACTTTAATATCTTTATTTATGGCTTAGTTATGACACTTTATAGGTTTTCGGTTTTCGCCATTTTGTGGGCGTGGCAGTGGGCCGGTTTTGCCCATCTTCGAACTTAACCTTCTTATGGAGCCAAGAAATACGTGTACCAAGTTTCATCGTGATATCTCTATATATAACCAAAACTTACAAACAACCGTTATGTGAACAAAACTATAATACTCTCCTTAGCAACTTTGTTGCGAGAGTATAAAAATCACCAAAATATAGTAATTGTAAGAAATATCAAAATAACGGAATTACGATATTTCAAATAAAAGTTGTATGCTCTGAACTGAGTACATTTAGTTGCTACGAAGTTGTAACACCCAGAAGGAAACGTCGTAGGGCCTACGATACAATTGGAGTCTATTAGTTACCTTTTTAACACAGTTGTACATTCTTTGAACGTGTTTTTAATTTTGATTATTTTGTTAGCAATAAAATCAAAATTCCATACAAGCATACAGGTTAATTTTAGAACATGGTATCGTAATACGTGTTTGAAAATGGCGACGGAATTAGAAAACCATTCCCCAACTTGAACCCAAATTTTATATTTATTATTATTACTTTACCATTACCAGAATATTTTTGTTTTGTTCTTTTTAACAGTAATACATACATATGTATGTACGTACGACTATATAATGCTATGTAAATTATCACAAGAGAAAAGATAGATTTACATGTAAAATATATACATATATGAAATTTAATTTATATTTTTACGGAATATTTTTTAAATTGGTTTTATATAAAAATCTGACCTTTTTTGAACGACTAATTTACTGTCCCAGTTAACCTTGCAAAAAAGAGATCAAGTGTATATAGGAGATCAGCGTGACGGAATGAGTCGATGTAGCCATATCCGTCTGCCGGTCCGTCCATCCGTCTTTTTCTTCACTATCAGCACATAACAAATACAATCTGACTGACAACAAAGGATGCAAAATTTGTGCTCACGTAAATTTGATATCGCGGTAAAAAGTAAGGAACACGTACATAAGTGACAAATATTGTATTAATATAATTTAGTACAGTTTTCTCAAAAAACTGCATTTATATTTAAAAATGGTACATCATTAATATGAAAGCTCTAAATTGGTCACAGTGCAAATATTATAAAATGCAATATAAGTATATATTATTTACACGTGTAGTTAAGAATAATTGCGCAATGCGCACACATTATCTGCATATATACAAAAACGTTTCTAACACTTGCATTTGCAACAAAGTATGCAAGTGAGAAATGCATCACTCTCTCTCTCTCTCTCGCTCAGCAAATGAGTGTGCATTTTGAAACGGCCACAATGTGCATGCGATATTTTCACTTCCCTTCATGCAGCTAATGTTTGCCCTGAGAAAGTTATTACATGCATAGCTACATATTGTATATTCAAGGTCAAACAAATGTAAACACACACCTACAAAATATGCGCTCAAATGCACGCACACAACTGAGAAGTGTAAACAAACCGTAGCTTGTGAATTGTAAGGGAACGGCGCGTGCGAGCAATAAAGCGCAAAAAATGCAATAACAATACAAACAAAAAACTTTTCCCTGCAGTTAGCAACGAGCGTCAGCGCCGTTTGACAAGAATGGCCTTACAGATAACAGTAATTCACAAACATATTGAATATACACAATTATATTCGTGAACCGCAATATTCCAAATGTACCCTTTTACCTAGATATTGGAACTGCTGAGCCCTTCATGGCACTTGAAGGGATGTATGCATGTAGGCATTCATCCATATATGCATGTTCTCTTATCTGCACGATATAGTATGTAAGTATGTACATATGTATGTACATAGTATGTGCATTTGTATGATGAGTATTAAATTAATTATCAAACTGATAATTGATTGCTATTCTAGCATTTTTTAACACAAAGTCAAACGCGGGTTAAAGGCAAATTATTGGAACTAAAAAATGCCAAGTCTATTGAATTGCGAATAAGTAAGGGCGATACTTTCATACACTTAAATAAATCACGTAGGCCCAGAAGAAGCGAAAGCTACATGTACATACATATGTACATATACTTGTACGAGTATATACATACGAGAATAATATGATTGTGTGAAAGCATGCCCAGCTGATAACTGATAAAATGTAGCACTTAAATTCAGCAGTTGTTAATTACAATTAAAAGCAAACTTATACAGTTAATGAAAGTGGTGCTTAAAAGGGCCTGCATTATGTAGAAACGGCGTTTGTTAACTATATGCGTATATGCAGTCATAACTACACATCATTAGTATTAATTACTTTTCACAATATCGTACGATTTTCTTATACAATTCAATTTGTAAAGCAGTGGTAATAGAGGTATTGGCAGAATAGTAGGAGTAGTAATCTCAGTTCGCTTAATGACATTCAAACTTAAACGAATTTTTCTCGAAATTTGCATTTTTCAAATTGGATGGCGATGGTAGTCGGATATATTTCTTATATGCAATTTGTTGTTAATTTTTACCAACATAAATTAAACCGTTTTTACAAGTCCGCCGTTTTACGAAAAATTTGGCACAGACGATCGTTGTTACTGCACCTGTGGGAAAAAAATTTGAAAAAAGGCCGTGTCCCGCTCTCTAATAAGTTTATTGTACATATGTATGTATGTATCTCCTAGACCCCTAAAGCTACAACAACCAAATTTACCCAGCGCAAATATTATAAGAACTCCTATCGACAGTGTGAATGATATCGGAATATGACCCCGCTCGCTCCTTATATAACGGTCCTATTCAAAACTAATAAAAGCGCACTAAATCAATAACTAATCACGCTAGAGACATTACATTTTACCACCGAGATGGTATGAGAGGGCTTTATGGGAGTCGGTGTGAAAAGTGAGGCCTGAGCGCGGCATCGGCCACTTTTTGGTGAAATAGAATATCTCAGGACCTGATACACCGATTTTGACTAAATTTAGTACGTAGCATTCTTCTCATATTTTTATGTCACAGTGTGAAAATGGAAGTACAACCATGCCTATTTCCTATATAACCAGTACATACATATATGAAGATGCATTTAATATAATGGGATAATATTTTGCAGTAATAATTCCTTTAAAATAAGCCACCTTATGACCAAAACTTGTCCAAATCCAACTGTTCAAGCCTATATGTACCGAATATGTGGACCCAGTATCTATAGTTGACATACAATTGAAACTCAGAAAGAATCCTTTTCTGACAGTAGTTATTCAGTGTTTCATAAATGAGATGAATCGAGTCAATACTTTCCTAAGATTTTTGAACTTGCAGATGACTTTATTCCATGTGATTGTATGTAAGTTATCTTAATCAAACTCAGGGAACATTTTGTTAGTGTGTGGCGTGATAATAGTTTATAGATAAAATGGGTGGGCCGAATTTGTCGGTCTGTGTATGAGTTATAAGTTGTATGTATGTACATATATGTATATAAGATTGCTTAGATTCCGATTCTCTGGTTGATGTTTTACACCTTAGGTATTTCCCTGGCTTTGATTCTTGTAAGTTGCAAGAGTATAAAATGTACGGTTGCTCCCAAACTTAGCTCTTTCTTACTTGTTTTATATTTTAGACCTCAAATGAACAAAATTCTTTTATTCCAGAGCGCAAATGTGCGAAATCGGACTACAACCACGCCTACTTCCTATTAATACAATTTTAAATTTCATCTGATTCTTTCATTTTCCAGTATACAAATCAGGAGCCAATCATTACATCCGGATAAAACTCTGCACGAGTAATGCGTTTTAGGTCCAAGCTAATAGAAAACTATTCAACTACCAAGATACCGAATATGTGGACCCCAGTTCCTATTGCGAACCCTTAACCGAAAATATCGGCCAACCATTGAAAACGAAAAATAATTTTCTCTGACTTTGATACTTCCAAGTTGCGAGTGTATAAAATTAAATTTTAGCTCTTCCCTACTTGCTAATTTTCATTTTGCGCAGGAAAATCATCATCTCCCGTCGAGGTTCTCCTGAAACAGTGCTAACAATCACAATAGCTGTTCTGCCAAATCTACCTTGCTGAATGATATATGTATAAACAAGAAAAAACGTTAACTTCGGCTACACCGAAGCTAATATACCCTTCACGGGTGCATTTCTTTTAGTAACTATGTGTCCAGTTTGTATGGCAGCTATATGCTATAGTTAACCGATCTGAACAATTTCTTCGGAGATTACATCGTTGTCTTAGAAAATAATCTATACCAAATTTCGTGAACATATGTATCTTGTCAAATGCAAAAGTTTTCCATACAAGAACTTTATTCCGATCGTTCAGTTTATATGGCAGCTATATGTTATAGTGGTCCGATATCGGCCGTTCCGACAAATGAGCAGCTTCTTGAAAAGAAAATGACGTTTGCAAAATTTCAAAAGGATATCTTAAAAACTGAGGGACTGGTTCGTATATATACAGACAGATGGATATGACTAAATCGACACAGATCAACATACTGAACATTTATATATATATACTTTATAGGATCTCCGACGCTTCCTTCTGGGTGTTACAAACTTCGTCACAAACTTAATATACCCTGTTCAGGGTATAAAAATGTAATTAATTGTTGGAGAAAAATTCAGGAAAACATTTTTGCAGAGCACCGGACCTAGGAGAAATTGTCCCCGATTTCCTCCTAACTCCTTTACTGCAAGATAAGTACTCTGTATACCGAATGTTCATAAGTACGGTAAATACATATAAATGAGCATAGCGCCATTTCCGCTTTAATCTTGCCTTTTAAGGTGGCTTTTTTTTTTCTTTTGCCGCCAATAGGCATAAATCATAGGGTAATCGTTTCTGTTAGCTACTGTTCAGTGCAATTGTTGTTTTCCACCTATCCGTGACTAAAAGTTCATGCAATATGCTTCTTGTTCCCCCAACCTGCCTATATACTTATAGATGGAGCATATAATTCTTATAGTTTTGCTAAGACCATGTTGTCAATGGGTCTCTGCAGAAATCGATCTTCTGCAACACACAATCGCCCATCAGTACGAAACTGGTGGAAAGATCAATAAACCTTTTTCATTCGCTGAATACTCGTCTACCTCAGCATACTGTTGAAGAACTAGCTTTATTTGCAATGTTTGCTTGAAGACGCGGTCTTTCTCATTTACATTGGAGAATATAGAAGAATATATGCTCGGTGCCTTGGTGAAAAAGTATCATTAGGTGTAGCGTAACATTATTGACATAACCCAGCAGTTAGATTTTCTGATTCATAATTGCTTACCTTCAATGTATTGATCAAACCAAGGGTTTTACGCAATTCAATGCAGTTATCCATGCAATTATCAACCGTTTAAAAAAAATGTAACAAAATAACATGTAATAATATATTATAAAAATGTTATGAATAATTTGACAAGCACAATTTATTATAATTAATTGCGGATATGAACCTAACCTCATTTATGCGTAAAATAGAGGTCGGAAAGAGGTAAGGGAAACAACCCTATAACTTATATAATAGAATTTTTCACATAAAAATGAGGTTATGTGAAAAATGTACACAAAAAATTTTAAATATTTCATTACCTACAAACTTGACATGCAATTTTTTTCTATAGGACTCGTAGTTTATCTCAAATCGAGATAAATCGTTTTTAGCTCTTAAAAATGCAAGCACGCCTCTCCCCATCTCTTCCCGATCTCAGATCGTCTGTAAATTATTTTTCCTTTCAATTTTGTTATTTTTTCTTTTGTTTCCAATGTGTTTCATGCTACTATGATTTTTCTTTTTAAAAATTATCTATATACCATGGCCTCAATGCTTTCTTTGCTGGGACTTATCACATTTCGTATCATTTGCAAGTTTGCGTGAAAATGGTCACGAAGCTTTAGTACTTGGTATCGCCACAGTGAAGATCTGAACTTGTAAACATGTGTTCCATTGATATGACAAGACAATGGTTGTTGGACTTGTATTGGTGTGACTTTGACTTATGTACATTATACTTGTTGCAAAATGCCCTTTATTGTTTTAAAAGCACTTTGTATAGCGAGTAATTAAGTGAACAGTTGCTCTGAGTGCTAGAGTGTGTAAGTGTCACTCGTTCAGTTTTAGGTTAAAATAAAAGTTTAGAACAAAATAACCTCAAAAATTCCTTCTAATAACGGCTAAGTTTTGGAAGACAAACATGGGTTGCCATGTGCGAAGAACCGTTAAGTTCATGCCTTACGAAAGAGTAAATTAATTAGTTGGCTTGCACTTTCAACATCATGCGTATTTAATGTTAAATTCTGTAAGTTTGGGAACTGTAACGGTTCAAACGTTGTGAGATACATTAGCAATATAACTTTGGGTTAAAACTTGTAAATGGATATGTCTGAGCCTGACCCAACGTCAAATTTGTTGACCCGACTTACCTTTTCGCATACTCATATATACACATACCCATTCGTAGGTATGACCGGCTTTTGCTTTATCGTTGAACACTTGTGCACATGTCTGTTTGTAGTGTATGCATAAGCACGTACTTTTACTTCTTTCTTTTTCCATCGCCAAACAGCGCCCTTCACCGGGGCACAATAAATAGAAATTCTAAATGGCTTACACGTGTATCTCTCACGCCGGCTGTTGAGTGCACTATTGAGAAACTAACGAATCAGAGAGTGTGAGCGGTATGTAAACAGACTGGCGTGTGTCCGCACAAAGTTCCGCCCCCTTGATGCCCCTCGCATGTACGAGACAATTGCATTCGGCCTACAGCGACATAGCATCATCGCGTCATCCGTTAAACAAACGTCGCTGTACCAGGGCTAGAGTATGAGTATTTACATGCTTGTATGCAGTGGTGCGAATGCTTTGTAATTTATAAAAGTATCGCGAGTGCAGCGTTGCCAACTCAGCAGGCATTACTCTTTTAATTGCCCACTAATATGCACTCGTACTCATATTTCTTCTAAGCACAGCAATGAGAGTGCTGGCAGTTAGAGTGAGCGGTTTGTATTTATAATCTTACATACATCAGTGTTGTTTTCACTCACCATTCAATTTTATACTCTCACAAAATGTTGTACTGAATATAATCGCTTTAGACAGCCGGTAGTCTATCTGCCCGTCGGACAATCGATAACTGAGTAAAAATTGACACGTCTTAATATAAATCGTGTTCCGTAGCATATTGCAGATTAGTCAGATCATTGCCACGCCCACAAATTAACGTACAGAAGTCATATTGGTATAAAGCATTTATCTGATAAGGGCTTCTTTGGTAAAATCAATCTATGGAGAGCAGGCGGTGCTCGGGAACATTGACTGGGAACATTCTAATAAGCATTCCAGCATATAGTGTGAAAATTATTGAAATCTGTTAATAACCACATCCATCTCTCATGCTATTTTGAAAACTACTCACGAGAGGACGTGCATCGAAATGTTTTCTGCCATAGCTGAGCAACCTTTTGACCAATTTCAACCAGGTGTGAAAGAAAAATTTCAAATTTTCATCTGAATCCAGCGCAGCCTTACTTTTTTTCGTCGTATATGAACGCGAGTTTAGTTAGCTTGAGTTCCATTTTCCACCATTTCTTGGGCATAGGTTTTCGACTTTGTATAACTTTCATTCGCGCATTCAATGAATATGCATAAATGCTCATCATATTTACACAAATAGCGTTAATCTTATCTAATATACGTACATACTTAGCACATGTACATAATGTGCACATAGTATTGTAGTATTGTAGTAGAATACAGTTGGCCGCTGTTTGCAGGGCTTTTTTAACTTGTCTAAACATTTATTTCCACAAACGGATTATACGAACGAAAGTTGCATTTACGCTTTTACTGAACAACAAAAGATGGTTATGTAAAATATAGCTTAAATAATCTTAGCTAACAGCTTAGGTAACTTGTTTGCTATCACAATGAAATAGGAATCCTAATTTCAAAAATTATGGCCGCTTGCATATTTTAAATATACAAAAGAATTTCTACAAAAAATGATCAAACCTTGTGCCTTGTGCATTTTGTATCTAAATTTGTCACAGTCAAGAGTCATCCTTTCTCAGTTACATTTTCTAAGCGTAAGCTATTTAGAAAAGTACTCCAAATATAATCCGCTTAAAATAAATATCATCTAAATATAATACATTGAAATATTGACAATTTGAAATAATAAATTGAACTGAAGAAAAGCAGGTTCGAGTTTGTAATAACATTTAAAGTATAATAAATTGAGAAAAAAATTGTATGACTATATGTAAATATGTATTTAATTAAGAATTATTATCAAACAATTGTTTTATTTTCCACGATTGCTTACCAATTGCCAATTAAAACTTACAAAACGCAAATTCCGCCTAAAATGTTTGTAAAAGATTTTGCAATACCAATTGGAACTGTGCCAATAGCCAACACATCTATAGCACATGGATAAATTTGATCAGAAATGCCAACCAGAGGTTAGAATTGCGATTTTAATTATAGAATATTTAGAATCTGATTTTAGCGGATTCGCTTGCAGGAAAGATCCACAAGTTTACCACAATAAGGAAACCAGATTACCAGCATAACCGAAACAAAGTCAATTTAATGTATTCGTTTCAAACATCGCGGTTGCGATCCATTTCTGGCAGGCACATACATACATACGTATTCCTTTGTGTTAGTATTTTGCATGTTTTACTGGTTAAATACACTGGTTAAATAAGACGAACTATTTTGTTAATTAATAATTACTAGCCAAACATCAGCAATTCGATTTAGAGATTGGTCTAATACAGATTACTTGCTGTTAATATCATATCTGCCTGTTCCATGCGCACTAAATTTCTTATACTGACTTGGTGATACTCAAATGCATATGCACATATACATACATATGTACATATATGCACGCATATAATCAGTCACAAGTGCTCTCAAAAAAGTTTATATTGTATTTCAGTAGTGCTGACAAGCATATTTGAACTTTCGCTTTCAGCCATCGCGTTGCATCGGTTCAATGCTCTGGCGCATAGCTATGAGCGTAAAGATAAACAATCGCCAGAATGTGATTATAGCTATACACAAAGTATGAATCTACATATCTACATACATACTTATGTATGTATGCTTGGATGTGCGAGTGCACACCTTTTCATTTGCTAGTGCTTTTGCGGTTGCCGGAGTTTGCGAGCTTGTGCACATATGCAAAAGTGGATCCAGAATGGACAGGTTCACAAGTTTCTCACGTGAGTAAGCAATTTACGCATTTTCAAGGTCTAAATTAGGGTAAATCGTTTTTTGATGATGATCATTAGCTTTGACAACTCAAAAAATATGTGTGATAAATTAAGAGAGGGGAAAGTACTAGCATCTTCGAACTATTTAGGTGAAACTAAAGCACACCGTCATCGATGTCGATTCCGGAAAAGATTTATGTGGTAAGTCATTTTGCAGTGACGGTGCACTTAAGGCATATTTTGTGAATATTCATGGCATCTTAATTAAAAATAGTTCCATTGCACAATTCAGTTTAGGCCGCTTTACACTTTCCACAGAATTTAACTTTTTTTTTTGTAGAATAGTAAAGTAATTATTTCCCTGACAATCCGCTGAAGTGACGAGGTGTTTATAAGATCCCATCCGTCAGATTTCCCCTTTCGACTCAATTGATCCCACTTTCAATTTTGTAAAATGGTTTTCATTGTACTTCAATCCCAATGTTTTTATCACCAAATTTAGTTACGGTCATTTCAATAATAAGAAAGAGACTGAATATTTCACAAAAATTACCAATAGTATAAAGTGTTTTGTTTTTTTTTGTCTTAAATATTGCTATATAGTAAAATAGTTGATATATCGCTTATAACTAACGCCAAAACTAATTTCGTAAAACTAAATTATATCCACCAACATTACAAAATATCACTGATTACTCCGATACACTATTCACATAAAAAAAGTTCAAATGTTTCTTGAAATTATGGAAGCCGTATATCAGAACCAGAAATGGTTGGGTAACAAAATATTCGGTAATTGCTAACTATTATCACCACTAGGAAAATCTTGGAGATTATTTTAAAAGCAATTTGCTGATATTATTGTGTTTACTGACATTTTAATATGTAATATATATATGAGAAATATACTTCATAGTATATTTTTATGAGCTTACTTCTTAGGAAGGCAATATAAACTCATATCCTATATTTGTAAAATTGAAAAGATAAACACTTAACTATAAATATAATTATGTCTCCTTATCTGCATTTGATAGCAGCGTTACTTTAATATTAAATTCTCGAAGATAACATTTGAGTGCTTTCAAGTAAACTCTTTCATGGTATGTGTAGTGTCCCATCTATAACTTCGGATTTTCCGATGCCTCAACAAATTTCTTCAAAATGGAGTAATTTGACAGCGTTAAGAAAGTTAACACTGGCTATTTTATATCTCGAAGAGATTTTCTAGGGACCTCTAGGATTTTCATCAATTCAATACTATAATTAGTTTTAAAAATTAAGTGATATAAACGTTAAAGTTTTGCAATTTTTATTCGCAAAAGTCTACTTTTACTGCTATATTATGCTATCGGCGGTTCCGACAAAAGAGCAGCTTCTGAGGAGGAAAGGAAGTGCCCAAAACTTTAGATCGATATCTCACAACTGAGGGAGTGGTTCGCGTCTGTACATACAATGGACAGACGCACATGGCTAAACAGACTCAGCTCGTCATGCTAATCTCCGACGTTTCCTTCTGGGTATTAAAAATTTTGTGGCAAAGTTAATACGAGTATATGAGTTCAAGGTATAATTAATGTGTATCACCCTCTTCTAAAATATTATACCAGTTTTTATTGATGAAAATTTTGAAATAGCTAAATTTTCAGTGGAATATCAAAAGATGGTTATCAACAGATGTACCATTCGTATTTCAACTATCGGTTTCAATGTATAACGGTGGCACTACCATATTCATAACATTTTCATTCTTTTCACAGTTCCCTGTGGAATATTTGTAATCAAGAATGTACTATGTATGTATGGTATATACAAAACTATTACAGTTTTAAAATCTTGCATTACGAAGATGCTAATTTTGTCAGCCGATATGCAGAAGTCGAAACCAATCGATGTTTTTGGTGCAATCAGGTAGCTTGTCTTTATATACATACTTATGCAATCTGTTGCCATGGATGGAGTTTTGCACTGCGACTAATTACTTTTTGCATACTCGAGAGTATGGTTGTCTTGACTTCGAGACAGTGCGCCACACCGCGTCCGCACGTACCTACTTTTACCTTTATGTATGTATGTATGTATAGCATTTACATGCATATGTATTAAGTATGCATGGTCCTCAGTGGTGTGTGCAGTGTCCAGCATCTAAGAGTAGCGCTTGGATAGAGGCCGATCCATTACACTTTGCGCATTGGTTGCAGTAAAAACTTTGTTACTCCGCTAATTGTATGAAAAATTTTAAAATTTTATTTTACCATGCGCTGTTTTCTTATTTAAAAACTAATATTTGTATGCTACTGTGAAACCGAAACACAAAACACAAAGCGAAAAACTTCGACTTGCAGCCGTGGAAGCCTTTGATGGATTTTCTGTTGTTTTTGTTATAGCAGCCGCTATTGCCAGTCGTCGCTCCGTTGATCCCTTGCTAATGCTGTACGATCGTAAAATATTTTTGCGCAATTTCACATGAAAAAGGAAAATAAGTAAAACCATTATAAAAATGCCATAAAACGCGTCTGCGCAGAGTAGCATAAGCTGAACTGCGTACGCGTCACCAAGACGTAACAGCCGACGCGTCAGTCGTGCTGTCGATCCTATAGCCGACGTACAACCACAACTGCATCCACAATTTGTATCGCCCTGTGGATCTAGGCCTGCTTCATGCCGCGACTTGCGGATCAATGGCCACGCTCGCGTCTCGAGGGTGTCGGGCAGAGACGCTAGGTTGGGTCGGACGGGACGACCGGTAACGAATAAACATCAGATCTACAGCTGTCTGGGACGTTGGTAGAGGTAGTGGCAGTGGAAACGGCAACGTCAGCGGCTTCGGCAGCGGCAGCTGAAACGACAACAACAGTCGCAGTCGTAAGCGTTGTGCATTCGTATTGTCATAAGAATACGAAATTTATTACAGAAAATTTGCTGCCAGACATTTACAACTTTGATGCAAACTCTTACAAAAATTACCTCTTCTACCTTCAAATCGCAAGTTGAGTTGCAAAACATGAAACGTTAAAGAAAAATAATAAAATAAGCTCAAGAAGAAAATGTGCCTTCTTTTATTACTTTTTTCTTTTAAATAATAATAAAAATTTTAAAACAGCGTAAAATTGGCAAACGCTATTTACAAACAAAAATCTTGCGTCCCGTAGTTCACTATTTTGCGCCATTAGGCACTTGACTAGACGACTGGCGATCGCTGATCGCTGATCGGTGATCGGTGATCACCAATGGTTGCTTCTGCCTAAAAGCCGCAACTGCAACGCATAATTTCAAATATAAGCGTATTTATGTATGTATTTATGTGTGCATATGCAACACTTGTGCATGTTTGTATGTATGCATATTTGCTTTCACAATTCCTTGCGCCCCGAGTTGAGCTACAAACAATTTTATTCAAAGTTTTAAAATATGAATTCCCCAAAAATAGACATCATACAATATTCAGTGCTCTTTGAGTAGCACATGCAAAGTTGAAAAGATCGCATAGACCTCAGAGGAAAATATCAACCAGAAGAGGGAAATTGCAAAAGCTGATACATCAAAAAGAATTAGGGATATCAAACTACTGCATCGATCGAAAGTACGAGGCGTTGCCACATTGTTTGTAAGCTGGTTAATGAGACAACTGCTTATTAAATAAACTCTTTGTGTAGGAAAATCTGTATACAATTTCTCATTCGCTTTTTTGCTCGAAAACAATAAATAGATATTAAGATTCATACGAGAATATTTTCATTATCAGAATAGGCGTGTCTTATCAATTAAATGTGTGAATTATAATATTTATTCACATTGACGTCTGGTATCCTTTGGATGTCATTGGTTTTCATTTGGCTTTGTCTGTCCTCCTTGGCGGACTGTCCTCCTGTCCTCCTATTTCATTTTGCACCTAAATACAATTCTTTTTTATTAAAAAGTTAGCTTTACATTCATCATCTGTATTTTAACTTCTTTGATAATACTTTCAAATGAAATGGTCCTTTGAGCTTAATCATCTTAAGGCTTCTGAAGGTGATAGCTATTACCTGTTGTCGTAATTGTGAAGATGAGGGGTAGACATCGCTATGTCTAAAAAGCAACAAATCCGGACCGTGAGAATGTCTATATGTAAACGCACCTTACAATGGTTGAAAATAAGAAGTGTATGGTGACTGTCTTCCTAAAATGCTTATACATTTTTTAACAAAACTAACCTAAAACTTGAGTCGCGTTTACATGACCTAAGAACTACCAGCCTAGACAATAGGTAGATTTCGGCCAGAAGCTTTCTAATTGCATATTATACAACAGAAAGAAAATACATATATGTATTTTTACACAGTGAAAGCTACTATTATAACGTATGTAATATATGTCATCAAACAAACAGTCGTCGCACTCGCGACTTGGCTCTCACGTCACTGTTGACAGTCATATCTTTGAAGTTGTAGATAATTTCGTCTATTTAGGAACCTGTATTAACACCACCAACAAAGTCAGCCTGGAAATCCACGCAGAATTGCTCTTGCCAACAGGTGCTACTTCGGACTGAGTAGGCAATTGAGAAGTAAAGTCCTCTCTCGACGAACAAAAGCCAAACTCTATAAGTCACTCATAATTCCCGCCCTGCTATATGGTGCAGAGGCTTGGACGATGTCAACAACGGATGAGTCGACGTGGCGAGTTTTCGAGAGAAAGGTGCTGCGAAAGATTTATGGTCCTTTGCGCATTGGCCACGGCGAATATCGCATTCGATGGAACGATGAGCTGTACGAGATATACGACGACATTGACATAGTTCAGCGAATTAAAAGACAGCGGCTACGCTGGCTAGGTCATGTTGTCCGGATGGACGAGAACACTCCAGCTCTGAAAGTATTCGACGCAGTACCCGCCGGGGGAAGCAGAGGAAGAGGAAGACCTCCACTCCGTTGGAAGGACTAAGTGGAGAAGGACCTGGCTACGCTTGGAATATCCAATTGGCGCCACGCAGCGAAAAGAAGAAACGACTGGCGCGCTGTTGTTAACTCGGCTATAATCGCGTAAGCAGTGTCTACGCCAATTAAGAAGAAGAAGAATATCTAATATAATGTATTGTAAAATGTAAATTTGTTAGATTCCCATTTTCCAAATTTAGTGTTATTTTTAAGTAATTTATTAAATATGAATAATTAAATGAGTGAATAACTAGCAACTGCCTTTTCGGCATTTCACCGCTCGCTACGAGTCCGATCTCTTGTCAAACTAAATCGTCATAAACCAACAAACTATCGAAGGTTCTATACGGAAGTATGGAGTGGTTCTGCATACACACCCCGCCGGTTTTGCCCTGCTGTTTTCGGCGAATAGGTTTATAGTTTCGTCGTTTAGGGCTAATTCAAAAGCCGCCGGTGGAGTGGTTCTCAGTCCATTTCTGGCCTTTCTTTCTCTTTCATCCACATTGTAGTTTACTGTCCAAGACTACCTCAAGGTGTTTGCTGCGGAGAGTTGTGTCTCATTTATCGCCTCCGAGAAGAAATTTTGTATTTCCGAGTGAAAAGAATCCCATTCGTTTTTTTAGGGTTCAACCACAGACCCGCTTGCGATGTTTTGTATTGAGAGTGGTGGTTATAATGCTGCTAATAGTGTGTAAGCACTTTCCCGCTATTATGATGGCAAGTCGTCTGAATATGTACCACTAATGTATATACATAGAAGTGGATATAGCGCTCCACCCTGCGCAGTGCCTTCCAGATCAAGAGGCTTCTGACCCAGCGTTGTATGGCAGGATCAACACTTATTGACTCAATACTAAACATGAATAAATTCTTTATTCTTATTCTTATTGAATGCTGAAGTATCCAGGAATACTCCAAGAGCGTATTACTTTTATTCTACAGCCTTTTCGGGTCCGCCTTTAGTGTTTGCATGTTGCGCTTAGGACAAGCTACAAAAACTCCTGTGGGGTCTTATGATCTTTATTTGGTTCGTGCTTTAACCGTTTGGGCACTTATTTCGTAAATAACTTTCAACCACCAATAACGGAATAATACCATAAGTGAAGCTAAGGAGTTTCTGTAAAATTCACACGCAGTTATTGAATGTATTTTGTACAAACTTTAAATGAAATATCCAAGTTTAAGGAATAAAAACCGCACCGATTTAATAAATTTATATAACTTTTTAAGTGAGCTTAGCAAAAGTCAAAAGCAAAAACTATTCGACGCAGCAATGTCGCGAATAGCAAGCAATAAAAAACGTAATTCAAATATAATTGGGTGGGTAGGAAACACCCGGACGCGGTGTAGGAAATAAGCAGAGCCAAATGACAACTGACATCATAAAAATCCTATAAAAGAGAATGCAAATAAAATTTAAAGTGTAAATTTTCTTGTAAATTACAATATTAGTTTTTTTTATATTTTGTAATGCGGGCGCACCCGTCCGGCAGCAGTGGAAGGGGCCGGAACGGATTTTACGATTACATTCAAGTGTTTATACTCACGTTTATTCCACAAAAACTCTGTTATTCACGTATACATACGTATACGTATATGAATTGATATAGTATGCTACATGACTCGAGTGTTTTCAAGCTTGCCGTTAAGTAATATGTCATCTTTTAAAGGCGATGTACATATATGGTGTGTAAATCTACTGTGGGCAAAAAATAGTAAGACTTCTTAATTTAAATTTCGCGCAAAAGCCCATTCGAAATATTTTTCTTCTAGGTTGGTATGACTAACAGTGACATCTGTGCCAAATGTCACTTCAAAATAATCATTAGTGTTTAGAATACGCTTGTCTTTCTGAAATACACAAAGCGCATTCGGCGAATTTTACGATGAGTGAAATTATCCAACAAAGAAGTTCCATTAAATTTTGTGGACGGAATAAAATTTCTGGTGCCGATATGTTCATAAATTATTCAAAAAGGAAGAACCACGTCGAGAACGGCTATCGTCAGTAGAATAAGGAATTAGTACTTGACATTGTTGGAATATCGGAAAGATAAGTGAAAACCATTTCGGGACATCATTGGGGCCTAAGAAAAGTGAAAGTGCGATTGGTTTCAAAATCACCCAACAGCGTCGCGTTAACGTCTGTGGAACAATGCTTGCGCACATTAGGATGCCATAAAACGTATTATTACTGGCGATAAGTCTTGGATCTATGCTTACGACCCGTGTTATGCGTCGTTAGCGCAAAGCTATTCGTAAATAAGTAAAGAAAGGCTAAGTTCGGGTACAACCAAAAATTGTATACTCTTGCAACTTTCAAGAATCAAAGCAAGGTAATATGTAAAATGTCAACCTGAGGATCAAAATGCAATATAACTCAAATGCTGACAGACACATAAGGTTTGTTAGAAAAACGAAAACCATTATATGTAGTATATGGCAGTTGGGGTAGTAACGACCAAATTTTATCTATTTTTCCCAATATTATATACTGTTAGCATGTCACATACTAAAAGAGTAATCAGTAATTAATTTTTGGCTCAGAGGTACACTATTATGAGTAAACTACGCCATCTCATTTTCAATGAGATAACTCACATATTGGTCGATATATGCGGTGCAAAGCCACCCGGAAGTTCGATTATCTTTATGTTAAATAAATGGGGACTAAGGGAAGTATTGGTCCGATTCAACCCATTTTTGACATACAGACATACCATTGTCAGAGAAGTACTATCCCTGAATTTTAATTATATATCTCAGACATTGACCGATATTTTCTAACAAAAGTGAACTAGGGGCGTGAACAGTTTTTGTTAGATTTTTGGTCATAGGATGGCATACACTAAGGACATTAATCGTGCAAAGTTTAATCCATTAATATAATTGCTTCTTGATTTGTATACTGGAAACTAAACGAATCAAATGGAATTTAAAAATGTGTTATATGCAAAGTAGGCGTGGTTATTGTCCTATTTCACTCATTTTCACAACGTGACAATAGATTATGAAAAAAATGCCACGTGCCAAATTTTCGAAATCGTTCAATCGGGTCCCGATATATGGGATTTCACCAAAAAGTGGGCGGTGCCACGCCCATGGTCCAATTTTCACACTGGCTCCCATAAAGCTTTCTCATACCATCCCGGCGGCAAATTTGTACGTCTCTGACGCATTTAGTTATTGATTTATCGCGCTTTTAGTAGTTTTGAACAGCACCTTTAAATGGGGAGTGAACGGGATTTTCATCATTCTACTATAGGTAGTTTAAAATTATGTTACACGGGAAGTAGGCGTGGTTATAGATAGTTCGAAGTTCGTCCAGTTGTACCTGAGGTAAAGGATTTAACCTAAATGCGGGTGGTGTCACACCTATTGTCCAATTTCGACACCACCCCCTATAAAGCTTTCTGAACCATTTTGGCTGTTCTTCCGACGTATTTACTTCCTGGGCGCTTCCCTGTACTAAATTACAGTTTTGTATCATAACATAATTAAGAGCTGAGTTATAGCGTTTTATAATTTTAGATTTATGGCTTTTTAAGGGCGTGTATGGGCGTTTTATAAAGATTTCTCTAGTTATCGCATGTACATAGGGACGGACGGACATACAGTTACACGGCTTTCAACAAATCTCGCCATCCTGATCATTTGTATATATTTAAATCCATATCTATTTCGATTATTCACAGTTAAAGGAAACAGCTTTTGGGTAAACAAAACTATTATACTCTGTATTAACATGTTGAGAGAGTTTAAAATGGAGACACATATCGTTGTAAACATACTCCCATTGACGTTGAATCTTACAAGAGACTCTTTAGAGAAAACTGCTTAGTTTTTCACTGTCTAGTCATTTACTTAACGAATGATTTTGATGTGTGTGTATCGATGAGCAGCCCTGTACACTTCATATATATACTGATCACTTCTTCTGTATTGAATGGCAAAAATC
The DNA here is from genome assembly GCF_024586455.1 of Bactrocera neohumeralis. Taxonomy (NCBI): domain Eukaryota; kingdom Metazoa; phylum Arthropoda; class Insecta; order Diptera; family Tephritidae; genus Bactrocera; species Bactrocera neohumeralis. The sequence goes on along the minus strand of NC_065919.1, from coordinate 31,370,795 downwards.
AATACCAGTACAAAATAACGGGTGATCCAAGTACATATACTTTTTTCAATAGCCTTTTTTGACAGATAGTGAGTGAATCGTGTCAAGCTGGCATGCTATCTGTGTTCAGTTGTTGAACAACTTTTACAAATATTTCAACTTTATTACGAAAATTCACGTTCTGTAAAGAATGTGTTACGCGCTCTTCGCTCAATTTATGGTCAATATAATGGGCCTACTGGGCGTACCATTCGCAACACCATCACCCATCTTGAGACCCAGCATTCATTATTGGATAATATTCGACCGAATAGACCACGTCCAGCATGCAGTGAAGAAAATATAGCAGCCTTAGTTGAGAGTGTACATATACAAAGACCGTGAAGAGTCGAGTGACGTAAGGAACGACTTGGCGCATTTTACGATGATATCTTAAATTAAAAACGTACAAAATACAGCCTGTGAAAGAACTGAAGCCGCTCGACCTTCCCAAGCGACATCACTTCGCTCTATGGGCTCTTGAAAAGTTCCAAGAAGAACCGACGTTTTCGAGCCAAATTTTGTTCAGCGATGAGGCCCATTTCTGTCACAATGGGTATATATGGCTGAAGCTCGCCAATTATCATCGAAAATTGGACTCAACGGATGGACCGTCAGAAACATAGCAGCGAGCGGTCAATATTCGAAATAGAAATATTTGAAAAAAATGTTTCTTCGAATGATATTGAGCACTCCCCATTAAATTTGAAGTTTATGTATTTTTTCTTTAAAAAAGTAGAGAATCTCGAAATGGATCACCCTTTCTATGCATGGGCAAATATTGTTTATTGTAATTTAAATAACGTGACAAAGTGCATTTTCGAACGTTTAAACGAAAATCGGACGACATACATATCTATAGTGTAACTTCAAACAAGAAGACTTCCAGATTAAAAACGAACTTCAAACTGTCAGACTTATTCCGTTTTTTAAGGAAAATTGATATAGGGAGGACGCTTACACTGAGAACGAAATTCACGAAATTCGAGTTAAAAATGTTCTTGAGAATATAAATGGATTTAATTAAACAGTAATATATGAAACTGTCATAGATGAAACCGACTTCATTCTAGCGAACGATATATCGAAGAATAAACACGGATATCAGTTGCTTGTATGGACAGTGTCCTTGTAGATTGTAGGTTCTACTAGTTATGTTGTAATTTATACAGGATTTTTTCGGAAAGTAATAAGACTGAGACGATTTAAAACAAAAATATTATACCAATCGTTACAATTCTTTAAAAACTTTCAAAATAGGCTTCTTCTGCGTCGCTGCAGCGCTTCCAGCGCGACTTCCAGGCATTGAAGGCGTCACGGAAGGCATTCTCCGGAATAGCCTTGGGAGCCAAGGGGCATGCTACTAAGGTCTAAAAAAGAACTAGGGGAATCAATATCTAGGCGCTGCGAAGGTGTAATAACAGTAGAAGGAGAGCATTACTAAGTGGGTATGAATAATTTTGTTGCATAGTGTATCTAAATATCATTTTGGAAAGCGTTTCGTTCAGAATCAATTTTAGAAAACACTAACTGTTAGAATATGCATACTTTGTAAATTAAACATTGTAAATAGAAATGGATTATACACGCTTCATCTTAATCATTGCGGTATTAGTACCACACAAGACTTTAACAAGCACCAGTAATTGATTTTTACCAAAATGGAAAATATCACCGATGCAATGTCAACTGTCACCTGCACTCGCCGCATGAAGTGTTCGCAGTGCAATCACTTACATACATATGTATGTACATACAAGTATATTCAGCAATTACTTTGTGACCAAAACACGATTGCATTTTTTTCGAATTCATTGGCACATTAATGGGAGGTGTATTTGCTAGGAGGAAAATTGAAATTAACAGTATGTATGTATATTTGTTGGTTACGGAATAAATTACACATTAGAGCCTTATCACACGAAGCAACTTTTGTTGCGGCAACTCTTGGTTTATAGGCGAGGGGGCGACGAGGAGAGGGGAATCGCGCCGAGTTTCCAGTGTTCAGCAACTCGCTTTGTGTTCTTATTCGTAGCAGTTCGCTGTGACGTTTTTCGGCATTCGTGTTCTTTCTTTCGTAGTACATAGTTGCATTTGCGTATATTTTTTTGAAGTTAATATTTTGAATATATTTAAAAAATTTAATTTCATCTTTTGGTAAGTAATTTGCAAATATGTATACAAATATACATAATATAATATAAATATTTTAGTAAATGGAGTATGACGAAAAAATCTAATTAATTAAAGATATTGTGAAATGTATGGAGGAAGCCATACAAATTGATTCAGACGATAGTAAAAAGGGTGATATATGTTTGTTTTAATAAATAAAATGTATGTATTTCTTAATTGACAGAGCTAATTAATATATGTGATAGAGTGGACCAAATACCTATAAGAAAAAAGAAACGACAATGGGTTAAAGTAAAGAGTAGACAATGGGTTAAAGTAAAGTGAAAGAGAATGAGAAAAAAAACTCGAGCAGAGTTGCGCAACACAAGTTGCTCGTGTGAAGGTAATGGGCGACAGCAAAAGAGAATCGCCCGAGAATTAGCAACTAAAGTTGCTTCATGTAATCGCAAACTTACTCTTTACCACGTTAGGTGACCTGCGAACCAAACCCTTGTATGGTCGATATATGTACTTATGTATGTATGTACTTACATACAGACATATACATATGTACTTATTTTCAATACATCAATTTGTAATCATTACCTTACTTAACCAGAAAATCACCGTTAGGTCTACTTTTGTGTTAATTGCGTCGTTTGCCTCGCTTGTGCAGTGTCAACTAAAGCCTACTATATACATAAGTACATACTATAAGTATGTACATATTTGTAGTTGTTATTATTACACTGTTATTCGAAGTCTCTACTTCTCTGTTAAACTGGAAAATCAATCATATTTGTGTAAGAAGATCTTTAAAGAAGATATTCTATATTATGGATGACGATTTGACTGCAAAATTTTAATAATTTTTAAAGGGTATTCTGCAACAGAATTTTATTACTTTACACTCATATTAGTAAAAAATAAGACCGTTATAATTATTTCTGACGCCTGACAACTGTATCACATTAGTGGACAGTCAGCTGCAGAATCGGAAATCCGCATATAAGTAGGTACGTTTACATACATACTTATGTACATACATACATATATATGTACTGTGCCTCACAAAAGTATTCGGAAATACTATTTTTTAGTAGAATGAACCCAAAAGATTTTCGGTTTGCAGAATTTTATTTTGGAACCTTTTTATTACTTTAAATAAAGTTTTAACACTGAGTTAAAATAAAAACCAGAAAAACTTCGGCTGCACAGAAGCTAATATACCCTTCACAGGTACATTTCTTTTAGTAACTATGTGTTTAAGTAAATCTAAAGACGTAACCGGCCAGTGGTTTTCATCCAAAGGAAAACATTTAGCTAGTTCTTTCAGCCAGGTTGTTTGCTAGAAACATTAAGGTTATTTAATAAAGACAATGGATCTTTTAGACGTTTTATATGGCATTGTTATCCGACCTGCAAAATTTCTTCAACTATTGTAGCGTTGCCTTAGAGAATAAGCCACGAGGAATTTGCAGAATATACATATCTCGTTAATAGTAATCCGATCTGAACAATTTTTTCGAAGATTATATTGTTGTCTTAGAAAATAATCTATACCTAATTTCGTGAATATATCTTGTCAAATGTACAAGTTTTCGATACAAGAACTTGATTCCGATCGTTCAGTTTGTATGGCAGTTCCGACAAATAAGCACCTTCTTGAAGAGAAAATGACGTTTGCAAAACACTGTGTTTTCAAAACGATATCTTAGAAACTGAAGGACTAGTTCGTATATACATATACAGACAGACAGGCAGACAGACGGGCATGACTAAATCGACTCAGCTCAACATACTGATTATTTATATATGTACATATAGTATATACCTTATAGGGACTCCAATGAAAGAGGATGATCTCTGGATTAAAAAATGTATACACATATACCCTTCTTAGACTTATAGTTTACGAGATTTTTGTATTTAAAGTTCCATAATTTTATATGCCAATCACTCTCATTTTATTTTTATTTACATGCCATGACAAGTAACAGTTTTGCTACATATTGTGTTTTGAAAAAATTATCAAAAATTTTTCTGTTTAACATACAAGGTCTGTAGCAAAAGAAACAGGACTGTCAAAAAAAACAACAAAAAATTAATATTTTTTAAAAGTTATATTTTTTATTCAAAGTAGTTTCCTTGTGCTTCGATACACCGTTTAGCCCGGTCAATTAGCATTTCAAATGAGTGTTTAAGGTAATTTTTCGGAATGCTCTTGAGAATATCGGTCGTCGCCTTTTGGATAGCTGAAATGTCCTGAAACCAAATGAAGTTTTCCAAATAGGTAAAAATCACAGGGTGCCAGATCAGGTGAGTAGGGTGAGTGATTAATGGTTAATATGGAGTTTTTTGTCAAAAAATCAGTGACAAGCGTCGACCGATGACACGGCGCATTATCGTGCAACAGGCGCCAGGACCTTGCCTCACGGTATTGTGGTCGAGCACGACGAATGCGTGACAAAAGACGCTTCATAACACCAAGGTAAAACAAAGCATTAATCGTTTGGCCAGGTGGGACGAACTCTCGGTGTACAATACCCTCGGAATCGTAAAAACAAATCAGCATTATCTTTATTTTTGACTTCTTTTTTGATTTTGGCCGGCCCGACTTCTGATCGTCACAGAGGTCCTCACGACATTCTTGGAATCGCTTAAACCACTAACGCACATTACTACGGGATAGGCACTGATCACCATAAACTTTTTTCATCATTTGAAATGTTTCAGTAAACGTTTTCCCAAGTTTAAAACAAAATTTAATATTTGCTCTTTGCATTTTACGACCGATGACCAAAAGCTGCTGTCACTTTTTGATCGATAACATCGATTGTAGTTATCCAATTGTCTTAAAATTTTTACGAAATGTCAACAAGAGATCAAATTTTTTATTTCATATACCCACCAATAGGTGGCGCCACCAGAAACAGTTATATTTAAAAAGTTCTATTTCTTTTGCGACGACCTTGTATATCGCTTAGTTCTAGGTCATACGTACAACTGTTAGGTGAACAAAACTATAATACTCTGTAGTAGGGATGGTAAACTCGATTCCGATTCTACTCGAGAATCGAGTTTTCTCGTAAAATAATCGATTTTTCGGAATCGATCTTCAGTAGTCGAAGTCGATTAAGAATCGATTCTTGACATTCGACTTTACTATTAATTAAGTGACTAGTTTCAAGTTATACATATTACATACGAGCACAAGAAAACTCGCGATTCCTAATTCTTGACGATAAATCTATTAAAATGGCGCCTAGCGCTGTATGGATTTACTTTAAAAAAATAAACAACGGGTCGAATGTCCAGTGTCACCAATGTGGAAAGCAATTAAAGTATAATAATACGTCTAGCTTAATCAAACATCTCGAAAAATCACATAAACTTTCCTTAACTGCTTCTAATCCTAATCAAAATCGTACATTGAGTGAAAAAGAGAGTGACAATGCAATAATAAGTGTCTCACAACCTAAAAAGGTAAATATATAGGTTTATATTTAAAACCTTCAAATCTATACTGTTTTTCTTGTTCAAAAACATATAATTGTTTTTAATTATTTTTGTGTTTTATTTAATCGATTTGAATTATTCTATTTATGCCTTGGGATTTAATAAATAAATTTTTGTCCTTTTAATTTTAAATCGATTAAAATCAAAAGAATCGATTCTTGCGCTCGATTAATCGATTCTTAGAATCGAAAAATATAAAAGAATAATCGGAATCGAGAATCGATTCTGTAAACACTCTTTCCATCCCTACTCTGTAGCAACTGGTTGCAAGAGTATAATAAGTTGAAATTTGATTATTAATACGAAAAGAGTTTTTCGACTACCCTATAATTATAAATAATTCCTTTATATTTTAGCTTCCAACTAAACTATGTGTTTTTTGGAGATAATCGACTAGAGAGGCATGTGTCTAAGAGAAGATTTCGTCGGCGACTGTATTCAGGACTCGATCAATATCAGAATTTCTGCAGTAGCAATAGAGTTTACAATGCCTCTTAGCACCTTGTTTTGAAAACCTTGTATAATATTAATACTGTTATCATTGGCGCATCCCCACAGTTGCGCACCAAATGACCATACCGACCATACAAGCCATTTTATTTTCGACAAATTCAGATTAGGTTCAATCCATCTATTTTAATATGCTCTTTCCAACGAATCTAGCATCAAGCGTGATGCCAAGATATTTGGCTGTATTTGCATATGGTATGCAGACATCTAGAATACTTATAGGTTGATAAGTGATTCCTTTGTTTGTAAAATTTACATGAACCGATTTGCCACCGTTTAGTTTTATTCTCCATTTTTTACTCCAATTTACTACAGAGTTGATTGCATGTTGCAGGTTTAGCGCAGCTTTTTCTGCTGTGTCTTCAGCAAAAGTGGCAATTATACATACATACATAAGTTACTTCCTTGAGGAACTCCTGCTTCAATTTCTTTTAGTTTTTAGAATCCATTTCCTTGTTTTCCATAGAAATATATGAGACTTAAGAACCATAACAACTTTGACAATCTTCCAAAGGCTTGGAAAATGAGTCAGACGGATTGCTGTATTGAAAAATCGGCAAAAGTAGAAATGGTTTTAATATAGCGACAGCGACATCTGCAAGTCTGCTGCCGTGAAGTTGTGCTGTACCTAAATAACTATGCCAATAAGAACGTGTGTATTTTTATATTTGATAGATGCTGTTTATGCTTGTTGTATCATTCCTCATCAGAAGTAATTATTAATTTAGAAATAAAAACAACCTTTTGATTTCTATACTCTTGCAACATGTTGCTACAGAGTATAATAATTCTGTTCACTTAACGGTTGTATGTATCACCTAAATCTTAACGAAATATATATATAGGGTATTTATACTATCTATATAAAAATAATCAAGATGACGAAACGACTTGAAGGGTGACTGACTGTTGGTACGTCCGTTCCTCCGTCTGTTCAAGCTTTAACATGAGTAAAAATTAAGATATCTGATGATATTTGGTACACGTGTTCCTTGGGCAGAGTTCGTAAATGAGAGTAATTGGACCACTGCCACGCCCGCAAAACGAAAAGTGGGCGAAATAGGAAGATAACTACGCCCACTCTCCATATACCGGTTATGTTGAAATCTGCTAAAAAGGCGATAACTCACTTTATATATATGTATGTACGTTAAAAGCATTAAATTTTACATATAAATGGGATTCACCTTGATCTTATACATATGTATAACAGAATTTTAAATTCCATTTGATTCTTTCACTTTCCAGTATGCAAAACAAGAGGCAAGTACGAAAATATCGGTCAATATGTGAGATATATAATTGAGATTTAGAGAGAATGATTTCCTGATAATAGTATGCCTGATAATATAAAGATTTTTGAACTTCTGTGTATCTTTAAACCGCATATATCGTCCAATATGTGGGTGGCCTCAATGAAAAAGAGAAAGTGTGTTTTACTAGTAAGAGTGTATCAATGTGCCTAAAATGGATAAACTCTGGTTAAAACTTGCCTTAGCTCTTTTATGAATATAATAAATGCTGCTAAACTCTTTGCCTCGTCTTCATTCGACAAATAAAGGGACCTACAAATCCTTAGAAGACAATAGACTGCCTGAAAAATATATAGTATATTTGCATGTTTGTTATTGCACTCGAAGTGCATTCTATTGTATGGCTTTGGGATTGAACTATGTATATATCACTACTACATCACGAGCGCCCAAGGATGATAATAAAGCACATTTTCAAGATAATGTCAGTAATTAAGTACAAATTATATTCAGTGTGTTGTAAATATAAGAATTGTTAATAATTCAATTTTCTCAATGGCCACTGCATTCTTTTCTTAATGGGGCGCATATAATTAAGCTTAAGGAAAGCATTAACAGTATGATGTACATACGTATACATACATATCTACCTTACAGTAATTGCATATATTAAAACTAACTCAAAGTAATGTCTCACAATTTTCACATTATCTTTATACACAATTCTTAATTAACCCAAGCCATGCAAAACACTTTAGGCTTTAGGCCTCGAAAAAAATTTGTTACACCTTGTAGGGATGTTTTCGCGTTATTAAAGAATTAAAAACAAAGTATAACCATTCCTTTTATTTAAATATAGTTCGCCTAAGATTACAGAGTACTACGAAACAGCTATGGAGTTCACTGTAAAACTTTTTCGTACTAAACTAACTAAACTGGTGAACAAGACTGGACCTGTTTTAAGCTGACCGGCCGACAGTTTGAAGGGTTCTAAATAGAAATTTTCAACTATGTTACGATTTCTTGACAGAACTAAATATATATTTTATCTAATCTAATTTATTTTTATTTTTTGAGTATAAGATATTTAAAAGTACTAGATTATAATTTCTGACTTGATATATCTAAATGAAAGAAAATGTTTAAGTAAACTGTTTCCTTATCTAAAACTGTAAAGGTGTATTTGAAGAGTACACTAAAGAGTTGTCTTTAGAATGCATTGACGGACAAAAATATAGTCTAGAAATTAATAGGATACAGACTTTGTCCGGAGTAATAGGACTGAGTCGATTAAAAAAAAATTTATTGAACCAATCGTTACAATTCATTTAAAGGTTTCAAAATAGGCTCTTTCTGCTTCAATGCAGCGCTGCCAGTGCGATTTCCAAGCATTGAAGACATCACGGAAGGCATTGTCCGGAATAGCCTTGAGAGCCAAAGTGCGTGCTGCTTAGATCCCCTCTGCCGGTGTGTGCCACTCGGAAGATTGCCTCTTTGTCAAGAGATCATACTCAAACATCCATGACTCGTCACCAGTGATTACGTTATTCAAAATATGGGGCCACTTTCACACATGTTCAAATTATTACACTTCCACTCGTCGCAATTTCTGGTCGTCAGTGTAAGATTTTGGGATCATCTTCGCGTACACCTTGCGCATGTTCAAGTGCTTTGCCACAATGTCATGAACCACAAATGTTGATAAATCTAACATCTGGGCAATTAAATGAATACTTAGTCGATGATCTGAGTGCAAAACTTTGCGCACACAAGTCACATTGTCGGTGTTTGTCGAAGTCGCAGGTCTCCCAGCACAGTCTTCATCAGCAATCTCTTCCCGGTCCTCCAAAAAGGTGCCACCGAAACACATAATTTTTTTGCTAAAACAACATCTGGGTAAGCCTGCTTGATCATATCAAACGTCTCTGTCCCTAATTTACCGAGTTTTACACAGAATTTAATCGTGTACCTCTGCTCTAACGAACGCGGCACAGAAACATGTCGCTCGAAAATGTTTCCTGACTCTCCAGGTTCTCGAAGACAAATGACCAGCCGCTCGTTCGTTAGCTTGGAACGAGTCGCGGCGGAAGAAAATCAGTCCTATTACTTTCCGACAAACCCTGTATATGTCAAGGTTGCAAGTTGAATCCTGAATGACTTGCTGTAGAGTTTTAGCTCCAGTCCAGAATATCCAATTTATATTATAAGCTTTAATAACGATCAAATTTCGAATAGGGTATGAGTTCCTAATACCGAAGATGGAATATATGGTAATGCAATATCAATAAGAAAAATATATGGTTTTACGAAAAAGCTTAAAGGTAGATAAACTCTAGGGGCCGGTTGCTTTATCAAGGCTACAGCTAAAATTTAGTAACATGTTAAGTTCGTTAATGTTGAGACTAAATTATATAACAATTTTACATAAGTATTAAAATTAATTTACAAAATGCAACGAATCCATTTCCATTTAAATCTCCTAAATTAAGCAAAATATTGATCTGAGCTAGACTGGAGTCAAAATTGCAGTAGGATTTTCAAATTTATTAAACTTAACTGTTAATAAAATCGCTGTTACAGCTAGAAACTTTCTGATTCTTGTTTTTTTTAGCGTTCGACATTTTGTTTTGATCTTCGTTTTATTATTTACTTAAAAAGAGCAATTCATTAAGAAAGTTGTGTTAGTGCTACCCATTTGTTAGCGCATCTGGTATAGTTTGGCGAATCGAAGACAGCAATTATTTTAATGAAGAAGATAGCAAAAGCTGAAGCAAGGACGGGCTTTGGCCCTGACACATCTTCTAAATAAAGTTCACACTAATTTGATTGATACGTATGTAAATTAGAGTATAAGATTGCCGCATCCTATTCGCGACAAGCGAAACAAGTCAACTTTTATAAACCTCATTCATACACTACTGTACGTGAAGTATTTGGTTTCTACATTTTATACATTCCAGCCAGAAGAGATTAATTTAAATTTTATTGGCTTGTTGTTATGTGTCGAACAAATTTTACGGTTAAAATTTTGTACTAAAACATAATCGAGATTTAAATGTGTGTGTGTATTATATGTTTATATGTACACGCATGCGAATCCGCACAACAATAGTTAGGATATATGAATTTTTAGAATGTGTGGATGTGTTGGTAAACATATATGATTGCATATGTGCATATGTGCATGTAGGTAAGATGTTCGTGTCGAACCAGCCAACATGCGCTCCGGTGACTCCGTCGAAGCCGCCAAATTCGACAGTTAAACGCAGGCAATAAAACTGCCATGCCCACGCTTCAGACGCGTAATCATGCCAATGGACAGTGGTGCATTTCAGCACATATTGCGCGCAAAATATTCACTGCGTGCGTTCATATAAAGTTTACTCCATGATTTAATATGTTGCTCCTGTTAATAATTTTAGACTAATCATCCAGTCATTATCTAATCCGAAATAGTGAATTATAGTTCAGCCTACTCATTGTTCAAAAGAGTTACTGATAGCTATCAATGTAGAAAACAGATGGAAAGTGATAACTTGTCATTATAATTAGCCGAACACTTGGCACCGACACGGTTTCTCTCTAAGACATCAATAAAAATTGTTGCGACGATTCATAAGATTCTTTAAGAGTCTCTGCTATCATTCTAAGGATACCAAATCAACCTCTTTTGAGCAACTACATTAACATTTTTGATATCATTCAACAATTACATTCTTTATTATATTTTGTATTGCTGTTACATCAGACAAAATACTCATATGTGGGTATTTAAATTAAGACATTCAACATTATTTACGATTAAAACTGATAATATTATTTATAAAACTAATTAAACCATTTACCGTCAATTAGATTTTTTTATTGTTTTACATTTTTATTTGTTACCTTGCACAACGATTACAAATGCCTCCACTCAAATATTTTGAGTTGTAAATATTAGTAGTAGATTTTTTAAGGTTTCAACGCCAAAGATTTTTATATTTCTAAGGAGGAACTACCTCTTTAGCCTACTTGTCTAGATTTTACTGTAACGGAATTTCGAAAACTAAAGCTTTCAATTAACGTGTATAAAAGCGAATATATTAATGTTTTTTTTTTTTTAATTGCCGACGTTTGACCGAAAGCAACAGCCTGTGCATCAAGAGTCATAATACCTGCTGAACAGCAGTGCGTATCCACTGGCAGTAGCTTTGCACTGCCATCTCTGGCAAACCGCTCATATGGCTGTAATTATGAAAATACCCTCTTTGCTAGTGCCATAAAATTATTTTTAACTTTTTTTCCGCTTAGTGTGTAAAAAATGTTAACAGTTGCATTCTTCGCGGACAAATAGAGCTCAACAGTGTGGCGTTTCACACACACATATGCTATGTAAGTGTGTGTGCACTTAAGAAGAATTCAACTAAAACGAAACTGAGGGTTTGCCAGCCAGATATGAGTGAAAAACTTATGGCGAAAGCAAAACGTGGGTGCAATGTGACGACGGAGCTCCGATTCCGACCAATTCTGTCGGCAAATTTGCTCTCTGCTGTGCCAGTCATGGCGTGTAAGCTGCTTCACTAATAAAAATAAAAATTACCGGCCGACAAGAAGTCGTCAGCATCGTAAAAACCGTCTCAACTTTTCCGACCGCTTCCAAGTTTATTTTTGAAATCGATTCATTTCAGCTAATTAATTTACAGCGCGTCATGAATCGTACCACAATTCACAAATCGACAGTCTTTCGTCTAGGTATTGATCAAATATACATACATACATACATATATATGTACATATGCATATATGGACAGCAATGCATTGGCGGGAAATCGCATGAAAGCTCTAAACATGCAGCCGAGGACATTGCGGAAAAATTAATACCCATAAATTAAGTGAGGTGCAGTCACAGGTGAAGCTTTATAAACAGAAATCTACACGGACAATGTCTGGCTGTAAAATTCACTGATTTCACACTTCAGCTTTTTTTATGCAGACATATGTATGTATGTACACTCTATCTATTGCCACACCTACACTACACATAAAACGCTCGATTCGCCATTTTTGAACTCGATAAACGAGATTATAAGGATATATAGTATAATTAAAATGTTATACTCAAATTCTTCAAAGCTTTCACCTTTTATCTAAGAAATTTTAGACTTAACTGTTGTGAATGGCCCCCATGACATATACATATATTATGTCAAATGTCATAAAATTAAGTAATAATATTTGTCACAATTTATTGCTTTTAACAAATAAATATTGCAATTAAAATAAAATTTTTTCAATTTGTCTTCTCAGACGTGCGTCGTTACTATTTTTATAAAAAAAAACTGAACTATTTTAATTAATAACAAAAAAACGTTACCTTCGGCTGCACCGAAGCTATAATACCCTTCATAGGTGCATTTCTTATAGCATAAAAGGGTACAAAAACCTCTGTAACATAAATAAGCGGCCACTTTTTATCGCAGCTTGTATACCGAGCGGAACTACTCCTCCGGATATTGAACCGTTGCCTTGGAAAATAATCTGTACTAAATTTCGTGATGTATTAGATCCTTTAAAATGTTATAGTCCTCAGATATCGATAAATGAGCAACTTCTTGGGCAGAAAAGAGCGTATGTAAAATTCCAGAGAGATATCTCAAACATTCACGAATGTTTGGAATCGACTCCACTTATAGGGTATCCGACGTTTTCTTCGAGGTGTTACAAACTTCGTGGCAAACTTAATATATCCTGTTCAATATGATTCTTTTTAATTCGATATTCGTCCTCATTAGTTTATTTTTTGTACTGTCAAATAGATCAGAGCTTCTGCACTTCTTGTTTTGGCGGACAAATGCTTATTTCGGCATCATAAAACAATTTTCTAAGCACTTATTTTCAAACAACGTCAATGCCTAACGTTTTCGATAACCAATATATTTTAATTTGAATCTTAGTTTCCTAAAAGAATTAAAAAAGCTGTATTTTCATTTCTTAATTTGGGTAAAACTTGTCTAAATCATGGAAAAGGAAATTTGTTAGCTGAAAACAGCGGTTAAATCACTTTAATATCCTCTTGCATTGCATTCGCTAACTCTGTTGTTGCTTCAAACAGTAAATTTTTTGATAAGAAAGCAGCGCTCAAAGATAGTGAGCAGAGAAATCGCGGATCGAAGACAGCTGAAGTTTGTAGTGTCGAGTTTGGAGATTTGTAACGCCGCTCCCAATGGTTTTTGCGAATTAACTGGTTTTCTCCGATAACACTAGACCGACAGCTTAAATATTTTAGCTAAGCTATGTCGTCAAACGTACATACATACATATGTATATCACGCTAATGCATTCACAAACAATCAGAAGCAACAAACAAACCAGGTGCAAAAGTGCAGCGGTTTTCAACTGCGTGCCGTAATAACAGCTATTGCAAAGTGTGAAAGTGTGAAATTTTGAAATCCGTAGAATTCGCATGTTTCGCAAGTTTCTTTCGGTGCAATATTTGAAAACAGTGATCTTCTTTTTACTTATGTTGTGTGCAGTAATGCGTGCGGTAGGTTGCAGCTCTAATCACAGAAAGAGGCACAAAGTATATGGGAACAAACTAACGTGCTAGAAGTAAAATGACTAGGCGCTGAGGATGAAATTACAAGCTAGGCTTAATCAGAAGCTACGAAACACTACATTTTAATAAACTGTATACATATGTTTAACTTAGATTACAATTACTCACGGAGCAACTCGCGCTTCTTGTAACCAATTTTTTCAATTCTCGTGCAAATGAGTGCGCGAAACTCAGGAACTAGGTGCAAACCTGATTTCCGTAGACCACTATAAAGAATAATTTACATTTGCGTTTATGTTGATTAAAATGAGTTCGAAAAAAACTGCTATTAGATGAATTAGTTATATTTGCATTCAGGGGCGTCGCGAGGATCCAGATCATGGGGGGGTGAGTCCCTTTGAAATGCCGACTCATTTCAAGAATTTGCCGATTTAATGTATATGTTTATAAATATATATAAAATAAGGATATCTTCATTTCTGTATTACGGAGAAGTTTGACAACATAATAGCATAATTCATTATTTTATTCTAAAATTAGTATTGTACATATTAGAATAATCATCATTTAATATGTTTCTCTTAATATAAAATACATATATTGTTCAGCGACGTGTTACGCGGGAAAAAACAAGATTTTCTTAAGAAATTGAATTGCAAAAAATATAAATTTCTCAGTTATATTTTCACTCTGCGATGTTTCAACATTGACCATTTTCCAACAACATCGCGCAGATCGATTTCGTCTACTTTATCCTTTGAAGAAGAAAGCAGCATCAAAGAATTCAAACGTTCATCCCCCATTGTTGTACGCAAATCGTTGAAAACAAATTTCAATTCACTAAAAGAACGTTCACATGAAGCTGACGTGACAGGAGCAGTCATTATGTAATGAACAATTTTATACGCAGAAGGAATGACCTTTCTCAATTTGTACGCTACTATTGAAATGTCATCGAAAAGAATTTGTGTTTCAGCAAAAATACAATCTAGATCTTCACTGAAGAACTTAGGCTCCAATTGCACAACAAATTGTATAGATTCTATTGTAATATTACTTCTGTTAGCTGGAATCCTGAACATCTCTTGAATGGGTTTGAAGGTTGACATAGTTTCTTGCAAATTATCTTGAATATTAAAACAGCCGAAAATCCCGACTCGTTCATAGATGGGGGGGGTGTCACACCCCCCTGTTTGCATTGAATAAAACGGCGATCTATGAAAGTATTTAGCATCTAACTTATTACCAAAGTTATCTTTATCCACAATTTTGCTATGTCAAATTATGTTCATCGACTACACGCACTAAAATCAAATTATATTTTAAGAAAAGTGGTCTGTGGAGAGCGCTGTGGTATATATAACAGACACGCCCACTTATATTTTGTCTTAATATTGAAATTATCTGTCGCACGAAAAAGCGACGGAACTGATCACATTGAGTCACAAGCCAATTCGATTCAATTAAGCTCTTGTTAACAACTCTAAGTATATTCAATTTAATTATGTTGATGAAAAGAAACAATGTATGGCAATTTCAATGCCAATTTCATTTTCTCTTTCATAAACACTTAAAAAATTTTGGATTGGAAATTTTGTAGTTATACCCTGAACAGGGTATATTAAGTGTGCCAAAAAGTTTGAAATAGCCGGAAAGAAAAGTCGGAGACCTTATTAAATGTACATATGTACATATAAATGATCAACGTGACGATCTGAGTCAATTTAACCATGCCGTCTGTCTGTCTATCCATGCGTCCCTCCATCTAACTGCATAAACTCGAACTGGTACCTCAGTTTTTGAGATGCCAATCAAAAATTTCAATTTTACACTCGTCCCATTCTTTACAAGAAGTTGCATATTTGTCGGAACCGCGATATGACCACTATAGCATACAGCTGCTTCAAAAGCTAAACACTCAAAATCAAGTCCTTGATGTAAAAATATTTTCAATAGACAAGGTATCTTCACGAAATTTCACGGATTATTGTTCAAGGCATCGGTCCATTCCCAAAACAAATTTTTTTGATCGGACCGCTATAGCACATATCGCCATTCAAACTGAACAATCAAAATAAAATTACAGTATGGAATATTTTGTACTTGTGAAGGGTATTATAGCTTCGGTGCAACCGATGTCAACGTTTTTTCTTGTGTTTACTTTTACTTGGAACTTGAGTGCTAAAAATGCAAAAAGGAACACAAAATTTCATTTTAAAAACATGTACAAGAAATTTCCAGGAGCTCAAAAACACATACATTTACATATGTATATGTATTTTTCTGTGCCGTTCTACTTGATTTGACATAGTAAGAGCAGCTCAAAATGTACAAAATTATTAAGGAATTTGTATAGTTATTACAACGAAATTTATAAGGAAAGTATGGTTTTTATACCTTCCATGTAGGCTACTTTCAAAAAATGAGTTATTCAATTAAAAACTTGAGCTCGGAAAACAATTTAATTTGGTTGACATCAGCTATCTTAGCGCTAAAAATTACACTTAAACAGGTGCTGCTGCCGAGTAAGCGCTTCCTTGTATCGGCACTACAACACAGCGCGTACAGATCTTCGGGTGAATGTATACATACATACATATATGATGCGTATGCATGGGTGTAAGAATGTGTTTATGCAGAGGTCCACATTCGCGTTCTGCGAAACATTATACCGGTTACGTAAATACCTACTTATGGCTTATGTATGTATGTATTTTTGTGTGTACTACATATGAGACCTCTCCACGTCAAATAATCAGGTATCGATCGCATATCAATTTAGGCAGTGTTGAAATGCCAAGATAAACTAATTTAAAGTATTTATCATCATAATATAACGACATAAAATTATAAATAAAGGCTTCGGGCAAACAAAATCGCTAAAATTACTTATCGAAATTACGTTATTAATAAAATGGCGTTTACATATCGGTGTGTATGTTTAGCTTAGCTACTGCACTTATTCTGTCAATCGTCTTGTTTCTTGCAAATTGATTTCAGAATGACTCAGCGTTAAATGTCTAGATGAAGTACAAAAAAAAACAAGCAAAAACGTTAACGTTAAACGATTACACCGAATCAATAACACCCTTCACGAATACAAAATATTCCCTACATGAACTTAGTTTTGATAGCTCAGTTTATATGCAGCTATATGCTATATTAATTCGATATGAGCAATTTCTTGGTGAAGATATCTTGTCAAATACAAAAGTTTTCAACATTCCATCTGCCGCTATTTAATATTTCCCGGACTCCTTGATAACAGTGATTTCTTCGACGAGTTTCTCAATGCCTAGTTAAGTATTGTATTTTACCATTAATTTTCCCAACATTGCCAATAAGGAACAAATTTAGTTTTTATCCATATAAGTACACTACTCGATGACTTGCTTAAATAATTAATATTTCATCTCCACCTAAATAGAGTACAGAATCGTTTAAGAAAACAAGTAAGGAAGGGCTAAGTTATTTTAGGCACAAAGGTACACTGTTATAAGTAAAACACACTCTCTTCTTTTCATAGGGATAACTAACATATTGACCAATATATGCGGCACAAAGTCACCCGGAAACCCGTTCAACATACAGACATACCATTATAAGAGAAGGATTATCCCTTAATTTCAGATAATATTAGGTAGTCTTTTCGTATTTTGTCAATAGATGTCGTTGCAGCCGTATATCTCCAGTGCTACCAATCACATTGTGTCATACCATATAGTGTTGGAAAAATGAGATTTGAAAAAAAGTTGCAGCTATTCAAAAATTTGTGAAAATAATGAAGAAATTCGCTATATTTTGAAATTTTTGTAAAAAAAGGGGAAATATGCCACGCAAGCCACCAATGAAATTTGTGAAGTTTACAAAGACGATGCTGTATCAGTTCGCATAGCAAAACAATTGTTCGCTCGCTTCAGTTCTGGAAACTCTGGTTAAAATTTTATACTGATGGCATAATGTCTCCAGCGGAAAAATGGCAAGAAGTGGTCGACCAAAGTGGAAAATATTTGTTCATTTATTTATTATTGTGGTTCCTTTTCATTGGTATAATGTTTACGTGGCGAGTCCCAAACCTGGCGCACAACCCTGCGGAGGGGATGTTTTGCCGTCTCACTTTAGCTCGCCTTCTAACGGATGTTCTTAGGCTACACAGAGGATACTTGGTCAAAGACTGGAATTCGTGAGCTGCTGAGTCAAATGTAAAAGAATCCCAAGTGAATGGCGATCAGAGAACTTTCCTCACTTGCGTGAACTTCTACACATGACCCCATCCGCCGTTCGATACCAAACGAGGTTTCAGACATGGCGACTCCCTATCGTGCAACTTCTTCAACCTGCTGCTGGAGAAAATAATTCGAGCTGTAGAACTTAATCGAGTAGGTACAATCTTTTATAAGAGGGTACATTTGCTGGCGTATGCCGATGATATTGATATCATCGGCCTCAACACCCGCGAAGTTAGTTCTGCTTTTTCCAGACTGGACAAGGAAGCAAAGCAAATGGGTCTGGCAGTGAACGAGAGCAAGACGAAATATGTAGTTCAGAGAATTAAAAGACAGCGGCTACGCTGGCCAGGACATGTCGTCCAAATGGACGAAAACACTACAGCTGTGAAAGAATTCGACGCAGTACCCGCCGGGGGAAGCAGAGGAAGAGGAAGACCTTCACTCAGTTGGAAGGACCTAGTGGAGAAGAACCTGGATTCGCGGAAAGAAGAAACGACTGTCGCGCTGTTGTTAACTCGGCTATAATCGCGTAAGCGGTGTGTATGCCAGTAAATATCTCTGCTTACAAATGGATATTATAATTAAAACTAATTTTAAACACATGTCTACACATATTATATGTACAAATAGCTTTGCAAGTACATAATCTACATAACTGAACTTTATAATCGTTTCCTTTTTTCGTTAATATTTTTGTGATTGTGATGGTGAAAGAAGATTAAATGTTTCGTTTTTTAATTTCCATAAAATGCTTATTTTGTCGTCGCAATTACTATGTAATAAATTAGTGATTAGAAATTAATTGAAACTCATTGAAAAATATCATTTTGTACCGGTATTAAAGAACCATTTGAGATCAAAATCAACATTATAAAAATTTTAGACTTTTAGTCAATATATTAAATACAAAAAAGAAATTTCCTAATTATTATTTTCGGTTAGGTCTATAGTTAGAATAATGAATGATGCAATGGTTTCGCTTATATGTAACACACGTTTATCGGTTTCAAACAAAATTACATCCCAATAAGATGCCTATAATGCTTCCGTAAGCTTTAAGCGATCTATTAAACTTTCTATGGCTAAAACAAAAAAGTGTATTGTATTGATCCTAATTATGTAGTGTATATCATAATTATACTTATTAATAGAGCACTTACCTAAAGGAATATTTACTCCATTGGGATGCAGAGATGGTTTGCGTCCTACCACCGATATGGGCAATACCGCTCCTGAAGTAGACGACGGTGATGGCGAAGATGTATCACTAGAACCTTCTAGCGATTGTGCTGGAGTGGGCACTGTGGTCATGTGATGTTCGGGTGGTGGCACCGACCCAGGTACAGAGGTGATAGCAGAACCTATTCCACCGGCTATACCACCACTACTGCTAACATTTCCGCCGCCATGTTCGGCGTGTGGCGGAGAACGGATCGCTGTCGATATATGATGATGAGCCGCAGCAGCAGCTGCTGCAGCTGCAGCACTTGCATGATGATTTTGATTCAAGTGATGATGATGGTGCAAGTGATGATGATTAAGTAATGCCGTTGGTCCGTGTACCACTGGGGGTACCTCGTGTATCTGCAGAACCCTTTGCTCGTCCTGCGCTTGTGCCCGTCTCAAAGCAGTCTGCAGTGCCATGACGCGCTGACGATCGGCGGTTAAGCGACATTTTTCACAAGTGCAAAATCGGAACTTGCAATACCGTTTGTGTCCTTTTAGTGTGATTTTGAGTCCATGATTACGGCACCGTGCACAATTGGGTGGAGTGCGAGGGGAGATCGAACTGCCGCTGCTGCTGGAGGCCCCACCGCAAACGTCTGCCTTTGAGTCATGCATGTCCGAATCGGACATTGTGTCGCTGTTCCAATTATCCTCCGAAACCATTAAAGAACAGCTACGAAACCTATTCGCTATGCGTGGGTGATGACCGTGCAGTTGCGAAGAAGGTGGGCGAATGTAGACTGAAATGTTGATGCTCACTTTAGTTGGATATACCAGTACGTATAACAACGCACCTTCACTGCTATTAAGTTTTAGTGTTTTGATATTGAAACACAACTGTTGATTTGAAGTATATTTGTGCCGAAGAAACTTCCAACTGCTGGCCTAAGTTTTGATTATTGTTATTATGTCTGTATATATGTCATTTCCAAACATACAATTAACAGCTTACAAAAAAGTTAGAGATAAATAACAAAAATTCATGACTCGGACCCGCTGCTTTAATTATATTATCAAATTATTGATATTTGATTTGGTTTCGTTTAGCAATTACCAACCATTACTTAAACTTTCAATGCGATAAAACATTTTCTTTCATTCTCGAAGCCTCTACGAAGTTAAGTTTGCACGATTGTAATTATTATTTTAACGCATTTTAACGCACTGTCACTTTCGCAATGACGAGTTTTTATAGAACAAAACATTTACTTCATGGTTTAAATGTTTTATATGTCCTATAAGCACTCTTTTGATACCTGCATATCTCTGGTAGATCTTATCACTTGGATGCTTTAATGTTAGAAGTGAACTTTCACCTGAAAGCTTATTTCACATATAAAATTGTCTAACAGAGACTGATCCCTTGTTTATGTTTTATTGTCAGTAATTTATTTATTTTATGATTTTAGTTTAACCCATCCCATTCACTCATTTTCCGAAGTGGTCGTCTGTAAAAAACAATAAAATATCTTTGTCAATGAATATGTTATGCAAATGAAAATATTAGAACTTTTAAAATACATGTTTTAAATTTCTATGACTATTTCAGTACCTATTCCACACTTTTACATCAACTGAAAAGAGTAAAAGGTAAGGTATGGCAAATTTCGGGTGTCATCGATCATTATATACTCTTTCAACATGCTAGCCGGCTAAATACCTTCAGGTGTTCGACAAAATTGAAAAATGTAGCGAAAAGGTTCAAATTCATTGTTCGACAAAATCGTGAATGTATTACACATTCTTATTAAATGCTCTCTGGGTTTCGTTAAGGTACCTCACATGCCATTAGAAATTTCTGTGGGAACAGACAGAGAGGCAATCGAAATTCAACTCGTCCGGTCATCCTGATCATTCATATACATATATACAACTCTATATCTAACTTATTTTTAGGTGATACAAACAACCGTCTGCAGGGACATGTTGCAATAGAATAGTGTTACCCGATTTTATCCAATTTTGGCATTACGACATACCATTAGTTTAATAAGATAACTCACAAAATTAGAAATTTATATGATATAGGCGCAACCAGATATTTCAAATCTTTATGTTAAGTAAGTGGGGTCTTTAGGAACCAATGACTCAATTTTACCAATTTTAAATACTGAACACTTATTACCAGAAAAGTAGAGGCTAACCGGTTTTACCGTCAGAAGTCAGCCATAGACACTCAGGCCACATATTCAGATGCTTGATCTTTTGATAAATTATAGTCATATAATATTTTTATAAATATTTATTTAAAATGGGGGAAATATATGGACTTATCATATTGTTATATGTAAGGTGGTAATCCTTCTGGTGTTCAGCTGTAAAATTTTGTGCTCTTCAAAATTTTTGTAATACATTTGTAAATCTTTATTGTGAAATTTTTTGGATTAAGTCATTTGTTAAGATAAGTATCACTGATACATTATACTACTGAAGCAATTGAAATTTTCTTTAATTGTGTGTGAGCCTGAGCATTTGGTCTCTTGCTGGCTATGTAACGGCAGGATCTTAGATTCCATTCTTGATAGTAAGGGTTTGCGCTGATTTTGCATAAAATGTAGACCACCAGAAATTGACTTGTTCAAAGTATTTAGGCAGGCGCGCAATAATTTCAAGGACATCGGCCGGGAACTTGAAACCCTTACGGAAAAGTTTAGGCATTATGATTAAATCATTTAAATGAAAAAATTATCAAGAAGAGGATCCGAAGCCTTCCAAACGTAAACGTCCGTCTGATGAAGAGATCACCGCATCTTCTTTGAAAAGGATGCGCCTCCTAACATTGACCCCATCAATCTTTCTTTCCCTTGTGCTCAAGCAGAGAAGATTTCGTTATCACATGTTACAGGGAAAGTTCTAACCGAAAATGGTATGCGAAAAACTTCTCAGGCTCCGCCTCTAAATAACTCTAAGTCTGTTACTAAATTCATGTGATGATGATGGTGCAAGTGATGATGATTAAGTAATGCCGTTGACCCGTGTACCAACCCTTTGCTCGTCCTGCGCTTGTGCCCGTCTCAATGCCCTCTGCAGTGCCATGACGCGCTGACGATCGGCAGTTAAGCGGCATTTTTCACAAGTGCAAAATCGGAACTTGCAATACCGTTTGTGTCCTCTTAAATTGATTTGGAGTCCATGATTGCGGCACCGTGCACAATAGGATGGAGGGTGAAGAGAATGTCCCCGGCTGCTGGAGGCCCCATCGGACATTGTGTCGCTATTTTCAATTATCCTCCGAAACTATTAAAGAACAGCTATGTAGCCTATTCGCTGTGCGTGCGTGATGACCGTGCGGTTATGAATAAGGTGGGCAAATGTAGAGTGTAATGTTGATGCTCACTTCAATTGGATATACAAATGCGTATGACAACGCACCTTTACTGCTATTAAGTTTTAGTGTTTTGATATTGAAACACAACTTTTGATTTGAAGTATATTCGTGCCGAAGAAACTTCCAACTGCTGGCCTAAGTTTTGATTATTGTTATTATGACTGTATATATGTCATTTCCAAACATACAATTAACAGCTTACAAAAAAGTTAGAGAAAAATAACAAAAATTCATGACTCGGACCCGACGTAATCGGCAAACTCTACTCATATTTTATAAATTGTGAACACACATATGTATGCATGTATGTATATATTCAAAATCCTTTTGGCAGTTTATTAATGGTAATGGTATTCCTACCAAGAAGCTGAACGGCTAATCCTCACCAAAATATTCAGTAATTAGGGTTATAACAAAATCATCGCGGTTATCTCAGGAGAATGCAGCTATAATTACATATATTATCAAATTATTGATATTTGGTTTCGTTTAGCAATTACCAACCATTACTTAAACTTTCAATGGGATAAATCATTTTCTTTCATTCTCGAAGCCTCTACGAAGTTAAGTTTGCACGATTGTAATTATTATTTTAACGCATTTTAACGCACTGTCACTTTCGCAATGACGAGTTTTTATAGAACAAAACATTTATTTCATGGTTTAAATGTTTTATATGTCCTATAAGCACTCTTTTGATACCTGCATATCTCTCGTAGATCTTATCACTTGGATGCTTTAATGTTAGAAGTGAACTTTCACCTGAAAGCTTATTTCACATATAAAATTGTCTAACAGAGACTGATCCCTTGTTTATGTTTTATTGTCAGTAATTTATTTATTTTATGATTTTAGTTTAACCCATCCCATTCACTCATTTTCCGAAGTGGTCGTCTGTAAAAAACAATAAAATATCTTTGTCAATGAATATGTTATGCAAATGAAAATATTAGAACTTTTAAAATACATGTTTTAAATTTCTATGACTATTTCAGTACCTATTCCACACTTTTACATCAACTGAAAAGAGTAAAAGGAAAGGTATGGCAAATTTCGGGTGTCATCGATCATTATATACTCTTTCAACATGCTAGCCGGCTAAATACCTTCAGGTGTTCGCAAAATTGAAAAATGTAGCGAAAAGGTTCAAATTCATTGTTCGACAAAATCGTGAATGTATTACACATTCTTATTAAATGCTCTCTGGGTTTTGTTAAGGTACCTCACATGCCATTAGAAGTTTCTGTGGGGACAGACAGAGAGTCAATCGAAATTCAACTCGTCCGGTCATCCTGATCATTCATATATATACAATTCTATATATAACTTATTTTTAGGTGATACAAACAACCGTCTGCAGGGACATGTTGCAATGGAATAGTGTTACCCGATTTTATCCAATTTTGGCATTACGACATATCATTAGTTTAATAAGATAAATTATCAATTTATATGGTATAGGCGCAACCAGATATTTCAAATCTTTAAGTTAAGTAAGTGGGGTCTTTAGGAAACAATGACCCGATTTTACCAATTTTAAATACTGAACACTTATTACCAGAAAAGTACCTTCTCTAAGTTTCTTGGTTTATCTTAGAGGCTAACCACTATTTCGGTCAGAAGTCTGCCGTAGACACTCAGGCCACATATTCAGATGCTTGATCTTTTGATATTCCCCAATCGATGACGATGGAGCAGACGTTCCATTGCCCGACCATGAAGAAGTTCGAATAGCAATTACCCGCCTGAGGAATTACAAAGCGGCGGGGCCGATGGATTACCGGCCGAGCTATTCAAACACGGCGGCGAAGAACTGATAAAGAGCATGCATCAGCTTCTTTGTAAAATATGGTCGGACGAAAGCATGCCCAATGATTGGAACTTAAGTGTGCTCTGCCCAATCCATAAAAAAGGAGTCCCCACAATCTGCGCCAAATACCGTGGAATAAGCCTCCTCAACTACCGTCAACAAACTGATTGGACCTTATCAGTGTGGCTTTAGACCTGGCAAATCAACAACCGACCAGATATACACCATGCGCCAAATCTTGGAAAAGACCCGTGAAAGGAGAATCGACACACACCACCTCTTCGTCGATTTCAAAGGTGCTTTCGACAGCACGAAAAAGAGCTGCCTTTATGCCGCGATGTCTGAATTTGGTATTCCCGCAAAACTAATACGGCTGTGTAAACTGACGTTGAGCAACACCAAAAGCTCCGTCAGGATCGGGAATGACCTCTCCGAGCCGTTCGATACCAAACGAGGTTTCAGACAAGGCGACTCCCTATCGTGCGACTTCTACAACCTGCTTCTGGGGAAAATAGTTCGAGCTGCAGAACTAAATAGAGAAGGTACCATCTTCTATAAGAGTGTACAGCTGCTGGCGTATGCCGATGATATTAATATCATAATATTTTGGTGATACGTTGCTCTTTAGTACGCAGGCATATTTCTTCTTTTAAGACGTTTTTGATCGCAGAAATGTACCAAAGCATTAGCCAAAGAGCTTGGATGATATCGGAGTTTAGGTATACTCGTATATTTAATTCTACTGTCCTCTACTTCTTTTTTACCATAGGAATACCAAGATCTTTATGGATATTTTCATTACGCATGGTGAACACGTGATTCTTCTAAGCAATTTTGATTGGAACCTTTGTATTATATCAATATTAGTTGCACAGGTCGTACCCCACAGTTGAGTGCCATACATCCAAATCGGTTTTATGACCGCATTATATAAGAGCACTTTGTTGTCTAGGCTAAGTTTGGAGTTTTTATTTAAAAGCCAATTTAAATTTGCAGCTCTTATCTTCATGCAAGTTATTTTACTCGCTATGTGTTTTCTCCACCTAAGTCTTCTATCTAGGCTTGGTATTCACCTAGATGCATAATATGTTACTTTATTCGCTTGGGGCACTAAAATTGTTCATTTTTATTGCCGGGCACATTTTTGGTCTAAGCGAAAGTGTAACATGCTTACACTTTTGTTAATTCACATTTATACGCCAGTTGGCTAGCCATTCTTCGATAGAACTTAAGTGCTCCGCTAATACTTTTGATGTCATAATGTGGCATTTGTCATCCACAAAAGTTGAAGTCAATATATTATTAGCTGTTGGAAGATCTACCGAATATATTATGTAGAGAGTTGGGCCTAAAACACTGCTCTTTGGTACACCAGCCCTTATCTGTCGTTCATCAGATATGAAATCTCGCACTTTTACCATAAATTGTCTATTTTTTAAATAAGACTCCAATGTTTTATTCAATTCTAAAGGTAGAATGTGTTTAGTCTTATATAAAAGGCCTTCATGCCACACCTTATCAAAAGCTTGAACCTCGTCTAGAAATATAACTGAACAGTACTCTCTGTGCTCAAATGCTTTTCTTATCTCGTTAGTTATTCTATTTACTTCCTCCATCGTACTTTCGTGGAGGAAAGGAGACATCTTTGATAGTAACACTTTTTCAAATATTTTAGAAAGACAGGGTAGAAGACTGATTGGTCTGCATAATGACGGCGAAGAAAATCATCATAAAATTCCAAAAATTAATTTAATTTCAAAGAAGTTTGGTAAGTTTTTAGATCTGGTTTACGTTGATACGCTTCGTATCGTAGACAATTTGCTGGCCTTATGTAACAAAATATGTTATAATAATTACATAAACAAAGTAAAAAAATAATATTATACGTAATCCAAAATCATTCTATGATTTCGTGAACTCCAAATGCAAAATTTCTAGTTTTCTGTCCGCGATGAAATATAAGTCTACAATGTCTAATGACAATCACAAAATTTCTTATATGTTTGCTGAAATCTTTAGGTCCAATTACTCCTCAAAGTCTCCTATAAATGTTGCGTATCAGCACAAGTTATGTCCGATTTCTATGAATAATGCACCTACCGTTTCCGAAGTAGACGTCTTATATCAGTTAAATATGTTAAAACAATCCTTTAATTATGGTCCAGATATGATTCCCTCGTGATTCCTTAAAAAATATGTCAAATATACATATATACCAACCCATAAAAACAGTTTAATGCATCTCTTAGGCAAGGTTTATTTCCACCCATATGGAAAAGGTCATTTATAATTCCTTTACATAAGAGTGGATTTAGGTCATCCATTGAAAACTATAGGGGAATAGCAAAATTGTCAGCTATACCTAAACTTTTTGAAGCAATTATAACTAATAATAACGAAATAACTTTTTGCATTTCTCCACTAATTTCTTGTTCTAAGAAGGTTTTCGTAAAGGGAAATCTAACTAACTAATTTGGTAGAATTTGTTATCAACGGGCTTAAGGGAGAATAAGCATACTGATGTTATACGAGTATACACAGATTTTAGTAAAGCTTTTGATAAAATAAACCACTCAATTCTTTTGAATAAAATGGATCTTCTTGGTTTTCAACCGATATTTCTAAAATGGGTTACTTCTTATCTTTGTAGTAATAGAACTCAACCAATTATATTTAACGAAACTTGTTCTGATTTAATTAATGCCCCTTTAGACGTTCCTCAAGGTAGCCATCTTGGTCCAATTCTGTTCTCGATATTTATTAAATATAGGTATGTGCCGACAATGTAAATATTTTTAAATCATATACTTTAAATAATGAAAGATGTCAGTTACAAAAGACCTAAACAACTTAGTTTCTTGATGTGTTAGAAATGATAACCCCATTGAGCCTTAAAATATGTAAAACGATGTGCTTTTCCAGTAGATCTGTAGACTCTACTTCATACGTAATACAAAACTTTAGCTTGGAGCAAGTATGCAGTTTTGTTGATCTGGGAGTAACTGTGGAGCCCAAACTCAATTTTAATCTTCATGCTTCCAATATTTTTAAAGCTAAAGGCGCTCTTAGTTGGTCTAAAGAATATAGGAATCCCCATACTACAAAAATTGTTTTTACATATTTGGTGAGACCTATACTAGAGAATGCTTCTGTGATATAGAATCCTAGTTATCAAGCCCATTTGGCGAAGTTAGAGTCCGTTCAAAAACAATTTTTACTTTCTGCCTTAAATCATTTTCATATACTTGTACTAATCGTTTGAACGTTCCCGGTTGGTCTACCAGGCAGTTTATAAGGACCTTTGCTTTTAAAATTTTCTAGAACAAATTTTGAGTTAAACGAACCATTCCGCCGTATATGTCAGGATTTCAATTCTCATTCTAGCACATTTGATCTAACAGATTTGTTCTTTAACATTAAAAAAATTATTTTATCTACTCTTGACAAGTATGATTTAAAAACATTAAACTTACTTTATCCTAATTCTTAATTTTGGCTGATGAAAGTTTTGTTTCTGTAGCTGAGCAGCTTCAGATTGCAACGCTTAAAACTCTCTTGCCTTTTATGATTCGGCAAATTCCGAAAAGTTTGCAGATTGCGCCCCTCGCGTCTTTGGTATTATTATAAATTCTACGATACGAGGTATGTTCAAAAAGTATCGCGAATTTTGAATTTTCGCGGGTTACGTATATTCGAATTTCGAATTTTTTGTGGCGTTATGTTGTTACTCATGTCTCTCACTTATGCCGACAAGCTCGGCCATTTTGAATGTTCATTTAATTGTTGACAGCTGCTTTGCTTGCATGTATTTTGGATCGTCTTCGATTTTTACCTATTCAAAAAAATGGATCAAAGAACCTGTATCAAATTTTGTGTGAAAAACGAACTTAAGTGCGCGGATGCATTCCGAATGTTGAATGTGGATACAGAGAAGCTACCTTGGACCGAAGCAACGTTTATCGGTGGTACAAAATGTTCTCCGAAGGCCGAGAAGATGTGAACGACGAAGAGCGTGCCGGACGCCCGAGCACTTCAACAACAGACGAAAAAATTAATGAAGTGGAGAAAATGGTATTGGCCAATCGTCGAATTACCGTTAAAGAAGTTGCTGAGGACCTAAACATATCGACCTGCAAGTTGTGCGCAATTTGCGCGAAGTAATCCGCCAGAAACGCCCGGATTTGTGGAAGAACAAAAATTGGCTTTTGCACCACGATAACGCCCCTGCTCACACATCGTTGCTTGTGCACGACTTTTTGGCCAAAAACAACACACTAATGATGCCGCAGCCACCGTATTCAACAGATCTGGCCCCCTGTGACTTTTTCTTGTTCCCTAAACTGAAGAGACCATTGGAAGGACGACGTTACGCTTCTCTTGACGAGATAAAGACGGCATCGAAGGAGAAGCTGAAGAAGATAAAAAAAATGATCTTTTGAAGTTCTTCGAAGATTGGAAAAACCTTTGGCACAAGTGTATAATATCTCATGGGGATTACTTTGAAGGGGACAAAATAGATATTCATGAATAAATAAATAATTTTTGAAAAAACACAAAGTTCGCGATACTTTTTGAACACACCTCGTACATGCCAATATAATATTGTCCACTGAATTAGGCTGAAATTGGTCGGAATCTTCCTGTGATATAAGATTTCACCTGGAGGCGAGCGTTGCCTCACCCACTGTCCAATTTTTATTTCTGCTCCTACGAAGCCTTTCCTAACCATCTAAGTAGTGAAATTTTATGCTTTTACGTTGTTTTCAACATAACTCTTACATAGGGGGTAGGTGTGGTTATAATCTATTTTCACATCGTCAAATTGCACACTTTTTGATGATTTATCCTGAGCAAATTTGAATTAAATAGCAATAATAGTTTTTGAGATATGTACAATAAACGTAGTAGGGGTGATCGGTGCCCACTTTTTAAAAATGTTCAGCCCACAAGTACTCCAATCCTCTTTATCAAATTACTCTTTTATCGCTTAATTTGAAACTTAGTTATAGCACTTTATATAGTATGTTTCATCGCTTGCACGGACAGATAGTCATTCGGTATTCAACTCGTCTGGATCTCCTTACCATTTATATATGTATGTATATATCTAATATTATATAGTACTCTGTAGCAACATGTTGCAAGAGTATAAAAATCTTCAAATGAGGTATGAGTGATTAATTTGACCGAAGAGACTAATTATAAAACATTGAGTTGATGTGGAAAACGTCAATCAAAAAATGGAAATAAAACGTTTAGTTTAGTACCGTTACATGGGGAGTGAAAGATGTCATGATCCGACTTCGTTCCTTTTCACTCTGTCGGTAGGGGTTCTTATAGGATGTATCCTGAACGAATTTGGTTTTTTAGCTTTAATGGTTTGGTGCTTCTTGCTACTGCGATCCCCTACGTCAAATTAGAGCTTCATATCGTAATTTAGTCAATAGTTATAGCACTTTACATATAAGTTTTCATTTAATGGCTTTTGGTGGCCTATATCTATTTTGATTAATTTAAGGTGATACGAACAACTGTTAGGTTAACGAAACTGTTATACTCTGTAGCAATATATTGCAAGAATATAAAGAGTATAAATGCGCGCGCAAACCAAATCAATAAATACTTTCTTCCTAGATTGGTACAATCTTTTTTATTTCATTGAAGTTTGCTCAGTCAACCTCCGTCATGCGAGAAGTTCAGAAGAGTTCTGTTACTGTTGATGTAAAAAACAACGTCGATGGGCCATGCTTGACGACCCTACATTTATCAAACACATCATTACTGGTGACGGAAGTGTGTGTTTAAAAATGGCTTCGAAATTTTTAAAGAAAATAAAGAGCACCCTTGAAAAAGTTGGCCAAAACCGAAAAAAGCACGTCAGAGTTAGCCAAAAATCAAGGTAATGCTCATTGTTTTTTTTTTTTATTATCGGGATGTGGTTTACCAGGAATTTAAGCCGTCGATATAGAATACTACGTGGTCGTTTTCAGACCTCTATTTTACGTAAAGCAGTTAATCATAAACGATCGGATTTGTGGGCAGAGAATTCATGGATTTTTCAGCATCTTCTCATTCTAGAATGACTGTTACTGACTTTTTTACCAAATACGAAATGAGAGTCATCGCTGATTGAATGCATTCGCCAAATTTGGCTTAAGTGTATGGCTGTATTTCTGTTAAAATAGTCCGGATCAAATTTGATCAGATCAATATACATACATACTACATTTTTTTAGAGGTTTGAGAAGAAAACTTCAGAAAAAGTATTTAAATCTTCATCTTTAATACTTTTCTGTAACATGTTGCTGCAGAGTATAATACACGTAATTCAATTGACATAGATATAGTCTTATACAAGATGCGTTCCAAAGTAAACAGGACTTAAAAAAAAAACAGAGCAAATAATTTTTTCGGCAAAATCAATTTATTTTATTCAAAATAGTCTCCTTCTGTTTCAATACAGCTTTTTGCACGGTCCAAAAGCATGTCGAACGAGTGTTTTAGCTCGTTGGCCGGTATTTCGGTGCAAGCCTTTTGAATGGCCTCTACGTCCGCTTAACGCTTTCCTTTCATGGGCAAATGCATTTTTCCGAAAAGAAAGAAGTAGCACGGTTCCATATCAGGTGAATACGGGGAGTGGTTAATGGTTAAAATGTGATTTTTGCTCAAATAATCGTCCTTAAAATGTTGGATTCTGTGCAATTTTGGGTCGTCAGTCAATTTGTGCGGAACAAACCGTGCACACACCTTTCGTAAGCCCAAATGTTCGGTCAAAATGCGATAAATCGATGTTTTGGAGATGTTCAATTTCATTTCCATGAATTTCAATGATGATTTCGGCTGATTTTTGATGAATTCACGCACAGTTTCGATGGAATTTCCGGTAATCACGGATTTTGAGTGGCCCACAAGTTGATCGTCATTTATGTCCTCATGACCACTTTGAAAACGTTGAAACCAGTCGCGCACTCTGCTACGGGATAGACATTCATCGCAATTAAATTGTTTCATCAATTGAAACGTTTCGGTAAAAGTTTAATCAATTTTGAAACAAAATTTAATGTTGGCTCTTTGTTCGAAGCTCATTTTCGCACCGATAACACAAACATACTGACACTTAAAACACAATTACTTCACTTCCAATCAATGAAACGTCATGAAATTCTCACTGGTCAATCGATAAAGATAGCAGATTCTAACGCACCAGACGACGTATAGATGGCGCCACCAGGGAGCGCTAGATTCAAAAGGTCCTGTGTACTTTGGAACACACCTTGTATATACATATATAAATGGTCACTATGAAACTGGTGTGGAGGAGTTCTTTTGACACTTATAGCCGTCTGTGCATCACGTTTATCGCAATTTTGATTTCAATCGGAAGCTTTCACTTCACAGCATACAAATTAGGTACCGATGAATAGTAAGATAAAGCCGATTTTTCCGTCCCTATGTCGATTTGAATGTTTAAATCTTTAAAACTACGCAACGGATTTTGATGCGGTTTTTCTTTAGATAGAGTGATTGAAGATAAAGGTTTATATGTATAATAACATCCAAATAGTGGAGAAATAATTAAATTTTTTCCGCTTACGTTGCAAGCGCAGTCTGAACCCTACAAGATTATTCAAAATAATGTACTAAGTATTTTACACATTGAAAAGGTCTACAGAAAACTCCGCGATGGTATACATATGCCTATCTCTTATGGCTCAGTAATCAGTCGATGAATATTATACCATGTGCATCCCAAAAGACTGATGTAATAACCTTGCCAACCGACTTTTTCATCTTTCCACGCTGGAAGACCGGTTCATCATGTGCAGTCCACCATAATGTATGTCGATTGGAATCCAGTGTGAAATGATGGAGCCGTATTTCTATTGTCACACCGACGCAAAAATTCGGTTTTATTACGACTAAAGAGCACACAAACACTCCTCAGAATCAGCAATTCGTTTTATAAACTTGCAAGGCACTCACTTTGCACTAAGCTTTCGCCTCTTTAGGGGGTCCATTGCCTTCATTGTCCTCGGTGGTCACTTCGTCTCTTACCAAGTTAGCAAATCTCTTTTCAACGGTTGATTTCCCTGGGGAAGAGCCCAAAGCAATGCTATATCAACATAAGAAATGTTCTTATGATCCATTTTTTTGTAAACTAATACAAGTTGATATTGATATCATCGGCCTCAACACCCGCGCCGTTAGTTCTGCTTTCTCCAGGCTGGACAAGGAAGCAAAAGAAATGGGTCTGGCAGTGAACGAGGGCAAGACGAAATATCTCCTGTCATCAAACAAGCAGTCATCGCACTCGCGACTTGGCTCTCACGTCACTGTTGACAGTGATAACTTTGAAGTTGTAGATAATTTCGTCTATCTTGGAACCAGCGTAAACACCACCAACAATGTCAGCCTAGAAATCCAACCAGAATAACTCTTGCCAACAGGTGTTACTTCGGACTGAGTAGGCAATTGAGAAGCAAAGTCCTCTCTCGACAAACAAAAACCAAACTCTATAAGTCACTCATAATTCCCGTCCTGCTATATGGTGCAGAGTCTTGGACGATGACAACAACGGATGAGTCGACGTTGCGAGTTTTCGAGAGAAAAGTTCTGCGAAAGATTTATGGTCCTTTGCGCGTCGGCCACGGCGAATACCACATTCGATGGAACGATGAGCTCTACGAGATATAAGACGACATCGACATAGTTCAGCGAATTAAAAGACAGCGGCTACGCTGGCTAGGTCATGTTGTCCGATGGACGAAAACACTCCAGCTCTGAAAGTATTCGACGCAGTACCCGCCGGTGGAAGCAGAGGAAGAGGAAGACCTCCACTCCGTTGGAAGGACCAAGTGGAGAAGGACCTGGCTTCGCTTGGAATATCCAATTGGCGCCACGTAGCGAAAAGAAGAAACGACTGGCGCGCTGTTGTTAACTCGGCTATAATCGCGTAAGCGGTGTCTACGCCAATTAAGAAGAAGAAGAAGAATACAAGTTGCTTTACAAAAATGCTACATATGTATATATCATTAACTAATAGTTATAATCTAACTAATAGAAATCATATTGATGGTAGTAGTATTATCTATGGGTCACCCACAGTGAAGCAAGGACGGGTTCTCTAGTATCAGAATAAAACTTTGCGAAAATAGTGCTTTTAAGGTGTACAATCTCAAGTTTAAAAATTTCAAAATCGTACCATCACTTTTTAAACCACCCGATACCAATTATGTGTTCCTCTTTTTCTTTTTTTTTTTTTTTGGTAAAAATTTGTCTTGAATTTTTTTAAAAGTAAGTACTAGATTGAATGTTTCGACGTTCTATGGACGTAATAAAGTATATTTTTAGCTATATTAAAAATACTTGTTTTTACAAAAATATTGAAAATTAACGGAGTAATGTTTTTGCCAAAAAAAAACAACTGCTGGCATGATTAAACTTAAATATATTTTCTATACAATGGACTACGATCTTTGAAAAATATGAAAAATTAAGAAAATGGCGCCATTTTGAAAAAAAAAATCGCTTTTTTACGAAAAAAATGTCGTTGTTTTAATGCCAAATTGACAATTTTCAGCCAATCAAAAAGATCGTAGTCTATTGTATAGCAAATGTATTCAGCTTTATCAGTTTTAATTTGAAGTGGATCGGTCAATTTCTCGTTAAGTTATAATGTCAGCAAATTTGAAAAATGTCGCTTAGAGAAAAACGCGTTTAAAGTTTCACTTATATATGTTTGCTGCCATTTAAAAACTGTTTAAGATACGACCTCGCCGATTTCACAGGATATTTTTGAATATATAAACTATGGAAAAAGCAAAAAAAAAAAAATAAAAGAATTTAAATTTAAAGTTTTCTGTTAGGCCCCCTATACAACAAACAATGATGATATTTCAGCACATTTTAGGCCGAATAGTCAGTCAGTGCAGACCTTTGCCCAAATATATGTGATATAATAATATTCGGCTTTTCATTTATATTGGTTAATATAAGTACATATGTGATATTTAATCGAAAATTGATTTGGGGTTGAAAATTAATGAAATCACCACCGTCTAAGCCTTTTATCCCTAATAAAATGTTTTCTGTTCCTTCTACTTCTCATCGAATATGAGGATCAGTGAAATGTTCGGCAAGTCTTAATAACATATCATTATCTGAGGATTAAATTACTAGCATCTAATTTAACATTACTTAGCTTTCGTTTTATCTTATCTATTTACTTACAACGTAACTTATTGAAATCACTACATATAACGTATTAGAGGTAGAAAAAAGTACGAACTGCTTTCCACTTTTTTTGTTCATGTAAGATGATTATATCCCTAAGAGATCGAGCCATACCGAGATAAAGACTGGTTTTGGCCGTAGCATAGGGACAAAGCTACTGTTGCATACGAGATATATGTATTATATGTATATATACGTCCACTTTTAAAATGTCGTAAAATGTCTTATCGTCGAATCATGAAACGGTTAAAATGAAAGTTCGCACCAAGGTTACCATTGCTTTAACAGTTTTTGAGACTTACGTATATAAAACACATTGGTGAAAACGACTACGTCGCATCGTACATACTATACATTTTGTGATATATACTGAGATCTGCCATAAGTTCCGTAACAAGTTCAGACAGTTGTATAAATGTTACTCTAATTATTTTTTTAATAAAGTTTATTTTATTTAAGAATGCTTATTTCAGATTCTGTAGCAGCACGTACAATTTATATTGATATTGCCTTGTGCGCTGGAACAGCTATATAAATGTGTATAATGTGGGTTTGGGGCCCGCAACGTACAAACTACTCACAATGAAAAAGAAACAACAATAGCCTCGGATAAAAGACCCCACTTTTGATGACGACCACAACAAACGTAATAAGATCTATGATTTAAGGACAAGAACCTGGAATGTACGGTTCCTAAATTGGTAAGATGCCGATGCCCAGCTGGTTAATGTCCTCGTAAGAGTGAAGGCTGACATCACCGCCGTGCAAGAAATGCGATGGATGGGTCAAGGACGAAGACGAGTAGGTACTTCTGACATTTACTAAAGCGGCCATATAAAGGAGTGCAAATTCGGTGAGGGATTTGTGGTGGGAGAAAGACTCAGTCGACAAGTGCTGCCATTCACACCGGTGGATGAGCGTCTGGTCACAATTCACATCAGAAAAAAATTTTTCAACATAACTCTAAATGATGCCATTTATGTGCGGCCGAAGCGCGCTTATGACAATTGCCCCCGCCATGATATAAAAATTATGCTTGGCAATGTTAACGCCAGAATGAGCAAAGATGACATATTCCAGCACAAGAAATTTCGCCAAGCTGACTTGGCTGTCTCCGGATCGAAAAATTAGAAACCAGATCGATCATGTTGTGATGGATGGACGACTTGTATCCAGTGTCCTTGACGTGGGTACGCACCGAGGATCTAACATCGACTCGGACTACTATCTTGTTGTAGCGAAGATACTCGCCCGCATCTGTACAGCAAATCACGCCCGTCAACAAACACAGGGAAGGTACGACATCGAGAATCTACTATCACAACCTACAGCGAAACGGTTTTCTATCGGACCTGCACTCCTACTCCCTGAGATCACTCACTAGTAGCTCGGTATAAGGGAACTGTGAGCGGTTTTTCAACTGCCTTATATACAGCTGCAAGCAAAACCATTGGTTTTTCGTAAAGGTCGAAAGAACAGCTGGTACGGACAGCCTCCCTCGCAATGTTGCCATCAACCACAACCCGAGCGAGGTGGACGGTAAAAAACTGACAAGGTGCATGCATCAGCTTCTTTGCAATCTGCGCGATTTACTGTGTGATAAACCTCCTTAATATCGCATATAAAGTCTTATCGAGCGTAGTGTGCGAAAGATTAAAATCCAGCTTCAACAAACTAATTGGACCTCATCAGTGTGGCTTTAATCCAGGAAAATCTACTATCGAAAAAATTTTCACCATGCGCCTAATCTTAGAAAATACTCACGAAAGGAATATCGACCCACACCACCTCTTTGTCGATTTTAAAGTCGTCTCCGTCACCTCCAAAACGAACTGCTTTTATGCCACTATGTCTGAACTTCGTACCTCTGCAAAGCTAATACGCCTGCGTAAGCTGTCGTTGAAAACACCAAAAGCTTCGTTATCATCGGGAAGGACCTCTCCGAGCCGTTCGATGCCAAACGAGGTTTCAGACAAAGCGACTCCCTATCGTGTGACTTATTCAATCCATTTCTAGAGAAAATAGGTAAGGTACAATCTTCTATAAGAGTGTACAATCACGTCGTTAATTCTGCTTTATCCAGACTAGATGAGAGAGCGAAGCGTCTTAGGCTGGTTGTGAATGAGGACAAGACGAAATATCTCCTGTAATCAAACAGTCACCGCATTCGCAAATTGGCTCGCATGTCTTGGAACCAGTATTAACGCCAATAACACGTGAGCCTCGAAATCCAACGCAGAATAACTCTTGCCAACAGGTGCTACTTAGGGCGGATCAGGCAATTGATAGGTAAAGTTTATCAAGAAAACAAAGATCAGTTTCCAAGTCATTCATCGTTCTCGGCCTGCTATATGGAGCAATGGCATGGACGACGCCAACATCTGATCTTCTCGAATAAGTATTGACATATTTTTCTATTTTTTAGTGGATTTTTCCGAATGGTTCGAACCACTCGGGGACGACCATTACTCTGTCATCAACTAAATACGTTTGGGACAAATGATAAATATTGCGGTAAACAAACATTCTGAAAATACGGGTATTAAATTCTTTGGGAGCTCATAGATTTCACCAGCGCTTTTTTCCCTCATATGTACATACTCGTATATACGCAAAGCAATCACATCAATGCAAAATTACAATTTTCAGATAATTAAACAGTTATTTCTCACGAAAAGTTGAATAATTATTGAAATGGATGGATTGATTTATATTTCGATGACAAAAGTGTTTAGGCCACATCTATTACGTTGCGCATATTTATTTTTTTTTTCACTTCCAACGGTTCCAAAATTTTATTTTTAATATTTCCAAATTGTAGGTTGCTAGACGAAGCTTCGGGATTATCCTGCAGGGGCTCAAAAAACTCTCCACCTTTCTAAGTATTATTCATCTAACTGATTAAAGAGCTTAAATTTAAATAAATTATCTTTACCCAGTTTCTCTTTTCTATTAACATTTATTCTAAATAAACGCAGTAATACTGCTTGGTAACAAAGTCGAAACCCGTTTCAAGATTTGAACATTGACGTATGTAAGTAAAGAAAATTATGACTACAATATGTATATGTACATATGTATATCCGGAGCACGGGTCACTGTCATTAGGGTGACCCAACAATGCCAAAACCAATTTTGAGATTGGAATTGCTAAAGAATCAAACATCAAATTTCATATATTAGATTTCAAACCTGAAAGCAAGGAGGAAACTTTGAACTGCAGGATCAGCCAATTGTAGAAGAATTTCCAAAGACACAACCAAAATAAGAATGAATCACATTATATTTTAGAAACACTCACGGAAAATTTAACTGAGACCACTTAGTATCGATAATAAGTATTTATTTTAACTACATATGATATACCTAAATGTATGAAATAAATCAAGTATTGTAAGCAATTAAATTCTATAGCGGACATTTTAATCATAATATAAATAGATAACAATCAATTCATTGTTACATATGTTTGCAAATGTGTCATCGATTTCGCTCCGCCCACAAACTTCAAATATTATTAGTGGAGATATTTTGATCTCTGCACTATTTCTTGAAATCTTTTACAATTAAAAAAATATGTACACTCATTGGAAATGAAATTAAACTTACAATATTTTGTCGATAAATCACGCACTCTCCTTAATCTTTAATTTTTTGAACAATCGTTATATTATATTAGTATTTAATTGCCTTGTTACGATAATGTTATTGTACGAAAGTTGATAACACGGCGATATTGCATTTCTTTTGTATGTTTGTTCACTATTTTTATAATTTTCAGTTTTTAGGTAGAAGTTGACAGCAGCCCTTCAATACACAAGTTCCGTAAACTTTATTTTGCGAACCTTCGTAGTTTAAAAGGATAGGTTTCGTTCAATGAGCTTCCGTATAAATGTGCATGTGTTTGTAATCGACTATTAAAAAATAACTGATCGTGGCTCTGATTGCACTTCCAACGAAACTGAAAATATTTGAATTAACTCCCCGACGGCGAAACCCAAAGTAACAACGCACCCAAACACCCTTTGATTATTGGGTAATGTCAGCGAAGCACGTTACTGTTAGTTTGCGATCGCACGGAACACCAAATTTGAACGACAGCGCATGTAAAATCACAATCCCGAATTTTTGGCACACTTATACATACATATGTCCAATGACCGATGCAATACGCTTAGGAGCAGCTCAAAGCGCAGAAGTAACAAAGGCGGCACTTTTGTATTTATTCTTTCAAAATACAACACGAACTCCGTTAGACAACGCGCAGAACAAGCGGCGACATGAACATCGACAGCGACAGCGACATCAACATCAATTACGAATTCGTTTTTGACTATGAATTCAACTTGAACTTGATGAGCAAAGAATTGGAACAACGTGTGAGGCAAATGCGGATGCGAATGGTGACCGGCCGCAGCGGAACAGCACAGAACTGCGAATGTGGTGTGCAGTGTCCAAGTTGTCGACTCAAGGCGCTGCGATGCTAGCCACTGTGAATTGAGTTGTTCCCGAGTGCTCTAGCCATAGTGGTAACGATGTGCGAATGCACAGACCGTGATAAAGGGTGTAGTGGTTGTGGGGTTCTGCCGTTGCTAAAGAGTTGCTTGGAGCTTGTTGTGTGGCCGATGACCGTAGTGCAGTCGGCTCGTTTTGGCGAATTGTTTGCTGTCAATGACAATGTCACTGCACAGACCTGAGATACGATAGACAAACTGGCGGAGGGTGTACAACTATACAGCAACACGACAGAACCCAATTAAATGCAAACTCTCAAGAGCTAAGGCTGCAACTGCTTCTGTAAATGTTGCCGTTTCTGTTACTTTTGCTGTTGCTGTTAATCTAAATGCATTTCTTCACATGTGTCGGTTCTCTGTCGGTTTGCTGTTGTTGTTCTGCTAACATAGTTGTTTCCTTAGCGGTGAGACGAGTGCATACCGGCGCATTGCCGCAAAAAGTTGTTGCGCAGCCACCACCGCAAGCACTTGTTTAGTGCATATATGTACATATATGTATGTATAAATGAACACCTCCGGAAATGCAGCAACAACTGGCGACTATATAAGCGCTCCTACACGTCCCCGAGACGTCGCAACCAACCGCTCGCAGTTCAGTCGGAAAGTGCTATAGCCAATGTGTACGAACACATCTATGCTTGTCGCTGTGTATTGGCCTCTTTCTGTGTTTGTTCATTTATTGTCGTTAGAATATTGTCGTTGCAATACTGCGAGTGCATGCGGCACCAGAGCAATGTTAAACTGTATACAGTACTGTTAGTTCGCAACTAGCTTTCCTGTTACGGCGCTGTTGTGCAGTCCGTGCTGTCGTTGCACACGAACCAAGTTGTTCGAAGTGGTTTGACCGATCCAACACTATTCGACAAACGATTTATATTTTTTTTTTATTATTATCTTGAAAGCGTCGCTCTCACCATGATTGTAGTTCATTTATTTGCAATTATGTCTCCCTGAATTTACACACTTACAAAAAGGCGTTCGACCGGCTGCAGCACTTCGCATCTGTTTTGTGCTCAGGTATTCAGAGCTAGTAATCAAGCACAGAAATTTATCCACTCTTCTAATAGACGACCTTATACATGGCCTACAGCAGTTGCACTTTAATGTACAAATTAAAGAGAGCATTTGATTTCATCAAGATCGAAAAATTGTGCGCTATGGATTCCTCCACAATTACGTTTGTTGTAACACAGAAAGTTATAAAATATAATTATACTATGGTTTAAAGCTAGCAAGTAAGGACTGATTTGCGAAAAATGTCCTGAAACGTTCGTATTCGTTCCAGATGGTTCTCAACCAAACAGAGTGTGGGCAGATTGCTCACTATCTACCTAAGTTTGTTATTTTTTTTAATTTTTTATGTTCAATAACCAGACAATAAAATATGACATAAGAATGTGAACTGTATTCTTTCTCTTGCGACCATTAAGGAATTGATTAAGCATTGAGCTAATTTAATTTATTCGTGTGTTTTCGCTCTTATCAGTCCATTTTTTTATTCTCAACATATACAATTTAAAAAAAAAATCCCACTGTCAGGCTTTTGGTGCAATTTTCCGACCGGAAGACCCGGCCTTGTTATATGTAAGTATGTATGTACTTACATACTTTAAAATTTCCTTAATATTGAATATTTAAAGAATATACTAAGCAGCGAAAGAAATCTTTGTCCAACCAGTTGTCTCAAATGGTGTCATTCTAAATTGTATGGTGGGTTCCACTTACATATGTATGTATATTTAAATATTATACATATACATACATACTATGTATGTATGCACATACATATACACCATAAATTTTGATTGCATAGCGAATTGCGTACCACGTGTTGGTTAGACGGGGAGATATTAAATGTTGGACTTATTATTATCGAACCCTTATTGTTATATCGTGCAAAATGTAAATAATAAATGAATATATATAGATACGTAACATTATCAATAGCACAAAGAGAGTTGATCACGAAACCGATAACCCTTTCTCAACGAAGCAAATTCTCTTAGGTTGTTGAGCGGATATCACCGAAGCAATAGCATGCCACACTCATGGTTAGTTGGTACCTCAAAGAATACTCAAATTATACAAATTTATCGCCATACTTCTCTTGCGATCGCTGACAAGCCGTTCGAAGCGAGCCTCCACTAGCGGTTTACACTCAATGCGATAACACTCATGGGAACTCAACAGCTCCCCACGAAACAGGGTACATCAGCAAGATCGAAAGCTTTCGTTGTACATATCAAACAACTAAAATGCAAAACAAAGTATAATCAAAAGTTAGAAATCGAGAATTATTGATACAAGTTTAAGTTCAGTTAGCAGACGCGCCCAAGTTCTAACAAAACTTCAAATTTTTTTCAATACGAGTGGTTTATATTTTATATCGTTTTTTTTCCTTCTTCTGTAAACTTGTGAAAAATTATGTTATGTTATTTCGCATTTTAGGTGACGAAATATACGAATCTCTCATCGTCTACTTATAGTATTCTCTTTTCCTAATTCAAACTCTTTGCAGTATATTGATTATTCCCTTATTCCGGAACAGAAAATGCTGATAACCATAACTGATTTGTAAATATCGGAAGAAACGAGTAAATGCTAACTTAAGGAACCGCGGTGGATAAACTAACATATTGGATGAAATTGTGGAAGAAGAAGCAGAGTAAAGTATGTAGAAAAGGTGTGAAGTGGAAGTGCAGAAAATGCAAGACAGACAAGGGCCTGCGTGCTTCAACAATTAGTCTCATTTTTTATATGATTGCAGAGGTTAACATTGCAGTTTTCTCTTCTTCAACCACATTGTTATTATTCATTTACGCCTTGGGCCGAGGTTTAACCCTCCACTAGCGGATCTCATAAGTAAGCACGATAAGTTCTTTAATTTCTTTCTTAATTACCATTGCTTTGAATTGAGTCGGTTCAAAATGTTAAAGCTACTATCATTTAATTATTTGAAAATGCAATATTTTTACTGTCGAAGGCAATCTAATTCATATAAATTTTATTTTCTTAATTTTATAAATTAATAAAATTTACGATACGACACATTCTTTTCTTCTGAACTGTATTGTAATCCACTGCATCTTGTGCATGTGACAGACTTGTGGTTAAAATACGGTGATGACACACCTTGAAGTGTAGCAAACTCAAATACTAGTATGTGTTTCATAGGCAATAGTTATTTTAAAAAAAATGTTAATAATAAATATGTAGTTGTGTGTAATGGAAAAATGAGTAATATTATTTCAAATACTGCAAAGTTGACGTTGCCATAAAGTAAGGCATTTCATTAATTTCACGAAAATAAATTGTAAAATTTTTTTTTTCCATTTCATTTATTAATTCCATGGAGCTTTTTTTATAAAATTGTAACTAAATTCGTAACCTTTTTTTAGTGCTTTTTGAAATACCGCAATGAAATATGCTAGCATTGTTACCAGGAAAATACTACATTGCTCACTTGGTAAAGCGCTAGTATTTGCTGACACATACATATGTACATATGTATCTGGCATTCGTTTGTAGTATGGCATTATTACGAAATGTCTGTCACAGGCGTTAGAAGAAAGTTTTTCATAGTTTCTGAAAAATTTAATCTAATAATCTAATATTTATATGATTTTCCAAAAATACTAATACTTTATCTTAATAAATCTTTAATTTAAAAAATAATTCTACTCATCTTATATAAGGAGTATGCGAATATATAATATTAATATGTCTGGCAAATCAGGGTTAAAAGCAAAAAAACATCTATACACTGTACGCTTTGTTAAGTTTGCTTTACAATTTTCGAAAATATTTCATATACATTCTTTCTCACTCTCCCTCTCTCAGCTATGCTATTTTTTTGCCACACAAATCAATATGCTCTTATATACATACATATGTATATATACATATTTGAGTATTCGCACTTAGTTTAATGTATCTCAAAGTAGGAAATTGAAACGCAACAAGTTTGCAAGTTTTGTACGCTCATACATCATATCCATGGCTATACAGCTGTGTTCATAATATTGCAACTAAATTTTAACAAAACTTGTTTTCGGGTTAGAATTAAAAGAAAAAATTATCCTTAACACAAATACATACATATAACGTATAACGTTGGTATTTCTTCGCAATTAATCGCTTTAGTGACCATTAAAACCCTGTAAACAGGGCGAATTGCCGCTTTAAATTTTATGTATTATATATATTATTGTTTTTTCTTAAGAAAACATGTTAATAGTTTCTCACACATTTTCGATGGGGTTCAGGTGAGGGCACTTTGAGGAGCTATCCATTTTTCTAGAGTTACATAGTTAAAAGTTGATTGTTTACTGATTTTAGATTTGGATTTGACAAATGTTTTCTGATCGTCCTGCACTCATACGAGTATTATGGTTAAGATTGTCATTGACCTTCGGAGAGCTAATATTTGGGTGCCTTTTAACTCATGCAATGATTTTCGGTCAGTTAGCTCGTCTCTCTATCCTTTAACATCAAAAAGTTTGATTGGCGTGATAACGAAACCCAAACGAATTATAACTTGTTCTCTATACCGTTACATAAAGCTGAAAGCACAATTTTAGGAGAAATTTCATTAAAATATCTCCAAGTTGCTCCTCCATTAACATGAACACAACCGTTAGCATGGATGTGGTAATGTATGAATGTACATATATCTACAGATACCCAGTCGACTCTTGCAGAATGCGGTTTCCAAAAAATACCTTTTAAGGTACTACCGGCATAATAAGGAATACACATGTAAGTATCTTCAGTAAATATTCGTTATACAAATTATAAAATATCTGCATGCAAAATTTCCAATGTTGGTTTTTTTTTACTGCTGAATTTCATTTGCTTCGGTCAAGACGAACGAAGAGCAAGCAAATATGAGTGAGAATACTTTCAAATAGTTTTATTAATGGTGATCTTCAGTACATTAAGG
Source organism: Bactrocera neohumeralis (assembly GCF_024586455.1). NCBI lineage: Eukaryota > Metazoa > Arthropoda > Insecta > Diptera > Tephritidae > Bactrocera > Bactrocera neohumeralis. Next base: position 31,326,559 of record NC_065919.1, on the reverse strand, counting down.
TTTTAAAATTCATTTAATAATGTTATAATTCATTAGTAAGAAAAGTTTCAGCGTAAAAACAAGAAAATTTTTTAACTTCTGCACCGAAGCTATTCCCTTCCAGATATATGTACATATATTTTAAACCATAAAAGGATATAAAAAAATTAATATCCTGACTTTGATCAGATAGTTTGAAAGGTAGCTATAAGCTGTTGTGGTCCGATCTGAAAAGTATTTTCGGAGATTGTAACGCTTCTATGCCAAATTTCGTGACATACCTTGTCGGGTTAAAAAGTTTTTATACAAAGACTTGAGTTTGCTCGGTAGCTATACATACGTGATAGAAATTCTTCTTTTTAGAAGGAAAATCACGCAGCGATTGAAGGTTGATGAGAAAAGCTGAAATTCGGGCGACTGTATGTCTGTCTGTCCGCCCGTGTAAGCTGTAACGTGAATAAAAATTAAGATATTTTGATGAAATTCGGTGCACATGGCAGTAGCGCGGAGTTCGTGGATAGGCGGAATCGAACCCCTGCCACGCCCACAAAATACCATTAACCGAAAACCTATAAAGTGCCATGACTTAGCACTAAATTAAAATATGAAACTTTAATTTGGCACAGGGGATCGGACACTTGTGGACAAAAAATTTTGAAAACGTGGGCGCGACCCTAAACTCTATTAAATTTAAAGTACATATCTCCTAAACTACTAAAGCGCAAATGCTATAAGAATTCCTACCAACAGTGTGAAAAAGGATGAAATCGGAAAATTACTCCGCTCACTCCCCATATAATGCTGCTGGTAAAAACTACCAAAAGTGCAATAAATCAATAACTAATAATAAATAAAAAACATTTTGGTTTTCTTACAAATCTTATGCCGAATTTGACGGTCAGTGTATGAGTTATATAAAGTACAAGGCGGGTTCCAAAGTAAACAGGACTTAAAAAAAACAGAATAAATAGTTTTTTCGGCAAAATCAATTTATTTTATTCAAATGAAAGCCTTTTGAATGGCCTACGTCTGCATAACGCTTTCCTTTCATGGGCAAATGCATTTTTCTGAAAAGGAAGAAGTCGCTCGTTGCCATATCAGGTGAATACGGAGAGTTGTTAATGGTTAAAATGTGATTTTGGTCAAATAATCGGTCACAAGATGTCCTTCGAATGTTGGATACTGAGCAATTTTTGGAGATGTTTTTTGATGAATTCACGCACAGTTTCGATGGAATTTCCGGTGATCATTTTTCGGATTTTGATTGGCCCACATGTTGATCGTCATTTATGTCCTCACGACCACTTTGAAAACGTTAAAACCACTCGTGGACTCTGCTACGGGATAGACAATCATCGCCATAAACTTGTTTCATCAACTGAAATGTTTCGGTAAAAGTTTTACCAGATTTCAAAAAAAAATTTAATGTTGACTCTTTGTTCGAAGCTCATGACATTTAAAACGCAATACTTCACTTCCAATAAATGAAACGCCATGAAATTCTCACTGGACAATCGATAAAAATAGCAGATTCTAACTCACCAGCCCAAATATAGATGGCGTCACCTGGGGGCACCTGATTCAAAAAGTCCTGTTTACTTTGGAACGCACCTTGTATATGTATATAAAAATGCTTAGATTCTGATCCTCTGGTTGACGTTTTACATCTTATGGTATTTTCTTAGCTCTGATTCTTGCAAGTTGCAAGAGTATAAAGTGTTCGGTTGCACCTGAAATTAGCTCTTTTTTTCCCGTTTTGTATATGATTGAAAAATGCTTTCCTTTTAACGGCCGCAATTTCTGGCCGTCTGTGAGCATTTTGGAACCTTGCACGTGTTCAAGTGCTCCGTCACAATGTCATGAACGACAAATAATGATAAATTTAACATCTGGGCAATTAAACGAATACTTAGTCGATAGTCTGAGTGCAAAACTTTGCGCACACGAGTCACATTGTCAGTGTTTGTCGAAGTCGCAGGTCTCCTAGCACGGTCTTCATCAGCGACCTCTTCGGGGCCCTCCAAAAATGCCTGGTGCCACCGAACACACCACTTCTTGCTAAAGCAACATCTCGGTAAGCCTGCTTGATTATATCAAACGTTTTCGGCTTGCACCACTCAATAAAACACGTCGCGCGAAAATATTTCTTCTGACTCTCCAGGTGCTCGGTGACAACTGACCAGATGCTTGTTCTTTAGCTAGGAGCACCTTCTACCGAATCCAGTCGGTGCGCGCAAGCTCCGAAGTACAGTCGCGGCGTAGGAAAATCATTCCTATCACTTTCCGGACTAATATTATATATTACCGCTAGGTAATGTTACGAACCAAACGATTGTAAAATGTTGTGTAATACACTTGTCCTATATAAATAGACTATGGGTAGCTAAAATAATGTTCGACATGAATGAAAGGATTGTAATGTATACAAGTAAAGACAGACGAAGTTCGGGCGTAACCGAACATTTTAAACTCTAGCAATTTCAGAGGTCTCAGGCGAGAAAATACTTTCTGATTAATTTATAATACTGACCACGGTCTTGAGTCAAGCCTCTTGACCAATTTCTTTCATATTTAGCGCAAAATTGCATTTTTTTTTATAAAAATTTTCCTCCAAATTTCATTAAAATGTCACACATTTTGACTGATGTACATACATAAACGCTGTAAAGTCAGATGGAAAGTTAATCTTGATTGGAGTCACTATATCGGTTATACGAAACAACGCTAAAACAAGAAAAATCTTTTCGTTTTCACATACAATATCGGCAATGCTAATGTTCCTTACATTTTGACCGATATATACAGTACTATAAGCCAATCGGAAGTTTGAAATTCTTATATTGGGTATATGGGGAGTATTACCCAATTTTATCAAATTTTGCCATTACGATACATCATTAGATTAATAATATAACTCACAGAATGACCAATTTATACAGTGTTGAGTCAAGCAGATATGTGAAAATGTTGAATATGTTAAATATGTGGGGTTTTTAGAAACCAATGACCCGATTTTTCCAATTTTTAATACTGAACACTTATTACCAGGAAAATACGTTCTCTGAGATTCTTGATTCTTTCGATCAGTCAGCCATAGGCCAACATATCCAGAGGTTTGATCTAGATTTGATTTTAAACAATTTGATTCTTTAAATATTTTTATAAAGTTTTTTACCGATAACTTCATTAGTGTTTTATTTGTATGCTGTAAAATGAAGGAAATAGATGGACTTTAAGATTTTGTTATGTGGAAAAAAGGAGTGGTTGTATTGTCCTCCGAATTATGCTGAAATTGGTCGAAAGTTTCCTGAGAAATAAGATTACACCTGGAGATTAACGTTGCCACGCCCATTGTCCAATTTACATTTCTCCTCCTACGAAGCCTCTCCATCTAATTGTAAAGTTTTTTGCTTCTGCGTGGTTTTCAACATTAGTCTTATATAGGTGAGCAAATTCGCCATAAATAGCAATAATAGTTTTTGAGATACATATGTATGTATGTACAACAAACCTAGTGAGGCCGGCCGTGCCCGCTTTTAAAAATAAATTACAGTTTTATAGCTTAACTTGGGGCTTAGTTACATTACGAATAGGCAGACAGACAGTCATTCGGAATTCAACTCGTCTCGTCATACTGATCATTTATATATAAATAGCTCCTTTTTCCCCTTATTTCCATTAGGCAATAGCAGCAACCGTTAGGTGAACAAAACTGTTAGACTCTCAGTTGCAACCGAATGCAAGGGTATGAAAAGCGGAACTACAGCACTATAGTGAACAAAATCGTGAAGCACCTACACCAAACTATCTTGACACCATTACGATTTCTTGCTAGAACATAATCGATTTAAAACGTAGTTCTTCCTAAGTCACCAAGGTCGAAAGCCTTATCTCTGCAAAAATCTAGTTCTTGCTGGGGTAACAGTATTTTAAGTAAATACAATTCGAATACCCTGTGGTCGTATTAGACTATACAATCACAAACCAGATTTAGAAATACATATATAAATAACGAGCGTTATAAAGACATACAAACATATGCACATTTTAACACACAACTGTTTAGTGTATGAATTAATCCATTTCGATGCAAATGACTCTTACCATTGATGAAAATGTGTAGTCATCGACAAAAGAGTAGAAAAATTTCCCGGCCGGTGATATATTAGTCGCTGGTAACTGCAACTTTCCCAGGCAGGAAATGATGAGACTAACGGACCGGTTGGATGTACGAACTCACTTGAAACGCATTACTTCGGAAATAACGGAGATCACTGCTGGGTTTGCGGAATTATGTTGCTTCGTATGTGTGTATCTAGAACTCAGTTACTTAAATATATGCAATTTGGGCAATGCAATTGAAGTGTACCGTGCAACCACATAATTTAACTTCACTGATTTGTATAATAACATGAAAGTCCATTGCATCGGCTGCGATACATACAACCATATACATATGTATGTATATACTATATGTGTATGCACATTTTAACAAAGGTGCTGAACTGAAACTGGCATACTCAGAGTATAACACAATCAATTAACTTTTTATTTCGACATAATTTATTAGATTGGCAATAACAAACGCGTATTTATACTTTTCCATCTCGAGCCCCGTCGCCCCGTCGTCCCGTCGCCCGGACACTATGAACGACCGGCACCCGAATACGCGTTATGCTATGCATTTATTTATTTATTATTACTTTTTGACATGGTGTCTCGAAGCACCACGGCAGCATCATAGCGGCCCCAGCGTCTGATAAAGTAGTTTAGTTACTAAAAATGCGCGCCATCGAGAGCTGATTGCAATTTTTCATGCATTATCATTGGCCCATTTTGTAACTCACCTTTAATGTTGGGAGACGTCCTCAGCACGCAACTGAGTCCGTAGACTCTTTGAGAATTGCTATGGCTGTCGAATCAAAGAGCGCCAACTGTTAAGAGCACCATGACAGAGTGCGACAATCTCTCTAACTAGTGGTAATAACCATATCTTCTTGTAGAACCTTGCATATATCAGTAGGAAGACCAATGAAGACATTACGAATCGTTGAATAAGAATAGCAACTTTTTGTTGCGGAGGAATTTAAATTTGAATTGCAGATAGCTAGGCGTATCACATTCGAAATTACTTAATTTCATAGAAAGCCAGGTGCTCGTGCACTGTTATTCTTTGCTTTTGGTAACCAACATAAAAATTGTAATTATTTTAAAGAATATTTATTTTTGAATATAATAAAAAATTGTATTATTTTAATGATAAAAATATTAAATTAAATAATTTCAGAACCAAATTAGAGGATATCCTCTAATATAGATGATAAAATTAGCCTAGATAAGTTAATTCGTTTTTTTAATATCGTGTCACAGGAAGATATATTTGAAGTCATTGTCCGAGAATGGACTGGATAAACTATAGTCGAAAATGAATGAAGCCGGTCCTTGAGGTACCCCAGACTTCACGATCTTAGAATGATTTTCAGTATTCCAATTGATTTAATGCCGAATATATCTGTCAATGTGTGAGTTGTCGTTATAAAATTCTCAAACGTATTCAGTGTAATGTCAAATTAAATTAAATCAGTTCAGACCGTACCCTAGCCTCAACAGCCCCCATACAGTGATTTTCAACTTTATACTGTACATATCGGTCAACATGTGTGATATTTTAATGAAGTGGAATGAAATTGGTCCCTTCGGTCACGTCGGCTGACAACTACTCAATATTAAAGTTCGTTCCTATTGATTTGTGTTGGTTATACATATTGATTTTAATATTTATATATTACATATTGGGACTGAGGCCTAAGCAGCTAGTGTCCCTTTGTTTTTCTGGTATGTCTGCAAATTTATTTACAGGTCTTATTAAAATAAATAATAATGTACGGTTATATTGATTTTGGTAGATATCTCGGCAAAAAGTTGTGTAAATTTCGTGTGTTCCACTCTAAGACGGAAGAATCCCGCCGTCGCAAGGAGTTGGCCATCGACTAATTCGTTCCTACTCCTTGCTAGCTGTTCGGCTCCACAGTTTCCAGCAATTCCGCTATAGCTAAGACCCCAAAAAGGCTGATAAGGAAGTGGGTTGATGCTATTTCTAGTTAGGACAGACATTATTCGACTAACATCCGGTTGACTTTACTCAATTTGATTGGTTTTACACCTCAAAGTATTTCCCCGGTTTTGATTTTTGCAAGTTGCAAGAGTATAAAATATTCGGTTGCACCCTTCCTTACTTGTTTATTTTTAATTTGTCAAAACTTAAAAAATATTTTCCGGTCTTTGATCCCTTCAAATTGCGATAGTATAATACGTTTGGCTCCACCCGAACTTAGCTCCTCCGTACTTTTTTCTGTTAGTTCTTCTCTTTATAAGTATTTTTCTTAGCAAGACTGAGAACAACTATTCTTGCAGTTAATACTAACAACTAACGATTGCAATGAACCAGTGGTCGGCAAACTTACGAATTCAAACGATTTGAGAAAAAAAGTGCGTCTTAAGAACTCAAAACGGTACAATTTTTGTCTTAAAAAAGAATCCTGTTTACTTTTTATTTTCAATTTGGAACGTGCCTAAATCATTTTACTTTTCCCAAATACAGGGTCTTTTTTAGACGCTTGGTTTTCAATGCGGCAACACTTTCTGCGGAGTGTGTCTTTTTGACAGCAGTTTCTTGATTTATACTCAGTTTTCAAAATTTTGTTCAGCCTCTGTGTTCAGAGGCAATCATTGGTTCATATTTCTTAAAAAAATGAAGCCGACCATATGGTTAAAATGAACCCTATGACTTTTTCGTGCCTGAATTGAAGAATGCTGATGTGGTTAACCTCTGGTTACAACAAGACAATCAAGTGATTGATGACAACTTTTGGTGAGCACATTAGCTCGCGTCGTGAGCCTCTGGCGTGGCTCTAAGATCGTGCAATTTAACATCACTGGACTATTTCTTGTTGGGTTATGTGAAGTCGCTTGTCTACTCAGATAAGCCCGAGACGATTTCTGCATGCCTTATAAATTCTGAGTTGCTCATTCGACAAGGTACTGTATGAATGCTCAGTTACTAAATTATTGAACCTCAGCCAACGGAGTTCAGTTCACTATGTAATAGCAAGAGATGAAGTATAATTTGAAGCAATTCCGTTGTAATTCAGAGCGCACTCAGAGAATGACATGCGGACAATGGGCTACCATCCACAGCAATACACTCACCTTAGGTGCCTTTGAAAGAAATAAAAATATCGACAATTTTACTGATAAGTTTCGCACTCTTCTTCGGCAGAAAATATGAGTTGTTGCATCAAAGTGGTAATCGAACCTTATGTGCTTAGCGCTCTGAACCAGGGTTGCTAAATTGTGAGAGAAAAGTGTGGACGACAATCTGTGAAAGAAATATACATAATTAGTTGGGCAACTTTCGGAACTAGACTATGATGTTTAATGATCTTTCGAATAATTAATGGTTTTCTGGATCTTCGTTTACGTAACAATTGACAATTTTACCTTCGTAAAAAATTCGGTTATTTTCTAAAACTAAGTTCTATAGTAAAATAAGTAAGTAATGTATCGTCATCACCCACCAAAGATAGTCATCATCAGAATTTACTTTGCTTGTTTTGCGGGGTTTTGCCGAAAGTACGTTCGAAAGGCCGGACGCGGACATTATTCTAGTAGTGTTTTGTTCAAATTATCTCTGATAAACGGACAAGATCTCATATATTGTGTTAAGCAAATTATGTACAATTTATAGTTCCCGCTTTTTTATTCCTATTAAGTTTTGGTGTTTAAGACAGTTTCCTTAAGAACAACACGTAAAATGATCACAGCAAGCGAACAAGTTGCCTTGCGCTGGTGCTGTCTGGTTCGTGGTGGCTTAAGGGGGTATTATCATGTAATCACTTCGAAAAATCGATTTTTTTTTATATTTTGACAGTAAAACCTATTGAAAACATCCTGTGAAAAATTCAGACCGAAATTCATAGTATTTGATAAGTTACAGCTCATAGTCGCCGACATGTCGTAAGCGACTGACAAGTCTGCAGCTGCTACGTTTCTAAACGCATTTTTCTCGAATCATCATTTTCTGAAACTGTCACGGTCCTAAAAAAAAGTATTCAACCGATTGCTTTAAAATTTACATATGTTCTTCTACTCATTTATGGTTATCGTCCCTACCAGAATTGTTTATTTTCGAAAATATTTTCATATTTTTTTAAACGATTTTTAACGAAAAAACAAGATTTTCGTGACTTTCGACATTTTTTTGTTTTAATGAAATTGATTATATTTGGTAGGGACGATAGCCGCAGAACTACTGAATAATAATCCATTCGATTTTTTTATTTCAGACAACATGAACAGCCTCTATCACCATGACCAGTGAACTACTTTTTTTATTGGGGACTACTTTGATTTAAAAAAAAAATATATACAAAATGTTAAAAACGAAAAAAAGTTGTTTTTTTGTATATTTCAAAATACAAATAAAAATATATTAAAAAATTAAAAAGATTGAATTTTGTTGTCGCATAAAAAAAAATGTTCCTAAAAAGTGGTAAAATGTATGCGTTCACATGAGAGTACATCCTTAACGGAAACTAATGGGCTAATGGCAATCCGCTTAATGCGGATAAGTTTGTAAAAAACTTTGTTGGTTTTACAAATTTGCCGTTTTTCATGAAAACAAATTAAATCTCCTCACGATGAGTACATTATGATTCAAAAACCTATATTGAATGAGTTGTTAGTTAGAAAACTAAATAGTTAACAAGTAAGGAAGGGCTAAGTTCGGGTGTCACCGAACATTTTATACTCTCGCATTATAAAGTGATAATCGAGATTTCATTATACGTCATTTACATATTTTTCAAATACCGTATTTTTGTAAAGTTTTATTCCGCTATCATCATTGGTTCCTAATGTATACATATGTACATATATTATACAGAGAAGGCATCAGATGGAATTCAAAATAGCGTTATATTGGAAGAAGGCGTGGTTGTGAACCGATTTCACCTATATTTCGTACATGTCATCAGGGTGTTAAGAAAATATTATATACCGAATTTCATTGAAATCGGTCAGTAGTTCCTGAGATATGGTTTTTGGTCCATAAGTGGGCGAGGCCACGCCCATTTTCAATTTTTAAAAAAAGCCTGGGTGCAGCTTCCTTCTACAATTTCTTCCGTAAAATTAAATGTTTCTGACGTTTTTTTTTTTAGTCGGTTAACGCACTTTTAGTGATTTTCAACATAACCTTTGTATGGGAGGTGGGCGTGGTTATTATCCGATTTCTTCCATTTTTGAACTGTATATGGAAATGCCGGAAGTAAACGACTCTATAGAGTTTGGTTGACATAGCTATAGTAGTTTCCGAGATATGTACAAAAAACTTAGTAGGTGGCGGGGCCATGCCCACTTTTTCAAAAAAATTACGTCCAAATATGCCCCTCCCTAATGCGATCCTTTGTGCCAAATTTCACTTTAATATCTTTATTTATGGCTTAGTTATGACACTTTATAGGTTTTCGGTTTCCGCCATTTTGTGAGCGTGGCAGTTGGCCGATTTTGCCCATCTTCGAACTTAACCTTCTTATGGAGCCAAGGAATACGTGTACCAAGTTTCATCATGATATCTAAATTTTTACTCAAGTTACAGCTTGCACGGACGGACGGACGGACAGACGGACGGACGGACAGACAGACATCCGGATTTCGACTCTACTCGTCACCCTGATCACTTTGGTATATATAACCCTTTCAATGTTGCTAAGGAGAGTATTATAGTTTTGTTCACATAACGGTTGTTTGTAAGTCCTAAAACTAAAAGAGTCAGATATAGGGTTATATATACCAAAGTGATCAGGGCGACGAGTAGAGTCGAAATCCGGATGTCTGTCTGTCCGTCCGTCGTCCGTCCGTGCAAGCTGTAACTTGAGTAAAATTGATATATCATGATGAAACTTGGTACACGTATTCCTTGGCTCCATAAGAAGGTTAAGTTCGAAGATGGGCCAAATCGACCCACTGCCACGCCCACAAAATGGCGGAAACCGAAAACCTATAAAGTGTCATAACTAAGCCATAAATAAAGATATTAAAGTGAAATTTGACACAAAGGATCGCATTAGGGAGGGGCATATTTGGACGTAATTTTTTTGGAAAAGTGGGTGTGGCCCCGCCCCTACTAAGTTTTTTGTACATATCTCGGAAACTACTATAGCTATGTCAACCAAACTCTATAGAGTCGTTTCCTTCAAGCATTTCCATATACAGTTCAAAATTGGAAGAAATCGGATAATAACCACGCCCACCTCCCACACAAAAGTTATGTTGAAAATCACTAAAAGTGCGTTAACCGACTAACAAAAAACGTCAGAAATACTAAATTTTACGGAAAAAATGGCAGAAGGAAGCTGCACCCAGGCTTTTTTTTAAAATTGAAAATGGGGGTGGCGTCGCCCACTTATGGACCAAAAACCATATCTCAGGAACTACTGGACCGATTTCAATGAAATTCGGTATATAATATTTTCTTAACACCCTGATGACATGTACGAAATATAGGTGAAATCGGTTCACAACCACGCCTTCTTCCAATATAACGCTATTTTGAATTCCATCTGATGCCTTCTCTGTATAATATATGTATGTATACATTAGGAACCAATGATGATAGCGGAATAAAACTTTACAAAAATACGGTATTTGAAAAATATATAAATGACGTATAATGAAATCTCGATTATCACTTTATAATGCGAGAGTATAAAATGTTCGGTGACACCCGAACTTAGTCCTTCCTTACTTGTTAAATTTGTAATAATAAATAAATAAACAAATATGTACCATTTTGGTCGACCTTTTTTGCCATTTTTCCGCTAGAGACATTTTCCATCAGTATAAAACTTTCATCAGTGTAAATCGAAATTTCCAAATTTCCAAAATAGAAGCGAGCGAACCATTGTTGTGCTACACGAACTGATACAGCATTACAGCTGTAAACTTCACAAGTTTCATTGGGTGGCATTCTTTCTTTTTTCGTACAAATTTCAAAATAAAGCCAATTTCTTCAGTATTTTCACTAATTTTTGAAAAGCTGTAACTTTTTTTCAACTTCCCGAATTTAATTTTCTTTTGGTTAAAATAAGCTTAAAATCGACATCCATTGACAAAATACGAAAGGACTTTTTCGACTACCCATATTTTTATGTACTAGAATAGAGATATGGACCGATAACACATAGTACCGACTCTTGCTATTTCTTCTGGTAGTGATAGACACTATTGAACTAACTTTGCCACTTTTACCTGAAAAAATCTACAGTGATCTTATAGCCTAAAACTAAGTTGACGGAGTGTTCCTAACAGAAAACTCCCTCTTCAAACTTCCCTCAACGCCACGACCTATCCCCCGAAAAACTCTCTTCGCCTCCTCTCCAGCGACTTCGACGCATCCACATATCCCTCGTTTGTATGTGAGTACAAAAATAGCCACCAGCGGTAGACTCTATGAAAATTTCGGAATGTCCGTGTTTTAACCCTTTCACATACCCATCTCTACATTCGCAGCAATGCATCTGCCGACTACATCCATGAATACAACTTAAGAATTATGCTTTAGCTAAGTGGTCTTAAGACGAATACGTTCCCATGTACCCAATTTGCCTTTTGATGATGAATCCTGGTCTGAGTTACTGTTCTTTATATTTTTTCGAAAACTATTACATTCAATAACTAAATGAAACAAGTAAGGGAGGGATATGTTCGGGATATGTTCGGGTATAGCCGAACATTGCTTACTCTTGCAACTTGCAAGGTTTAAAGCCGGCATAATACCTTCAGGTGCATAAGGTTTATTAGTTATATGGGATCCAAGGCAAGTTACTATTCAATTTTAATCATTCTCTCTCAATTTTAAGATAACTCACATATTGGACGATATATGCAGTATACAGTCACCCGGATGTTCAACAATCTTTATATCTTAAACCATATATCAAATGAAATTTGAAATTGTATTATACTGGCAGTCGGCGTGATTGTAGTTCGATTTAGCCCTTTCTGCGCTGTGACATAGGAATGTCAGGAGAATGTTAAGTACCGAATTTGCATGAAATCCGTTGAGCAAGTCACAAGATATGTTACTTCACGCCCATCACTCAATTTGAACCTAGCTCCTTAAAGCCCCTCGGGGCTAAAATTTAAAGTTTCTGAAATGTTTAGTTGCTAATTTCCCCTTTTAGCAGTTTTTAGCTGTACCGTTATTTAGGTAGTGGACAGAATTATCATCAGATTTCATTCATTTTTACAATGTCAGTAGGTATGCTTAACGAATTTGATTTGAAAGATATGTACATTAAACTTTTTATAGGGCAGGGCACCTCCATTTTTCAAAATTTGTTTTCCACAGGTGTCTCTTGCTATTGCGATCTCCTGTGTCAAATTACAGTTTTATATCTTCATTTAGTGCTTAGTTATGGCCCTAATAAGTTTTAATGGCGTTATGTGGGCATGACAATGGTCTGATTACGCCCATTAATCTTGCGATGCCGAGAAACATGTTTACCAAGTTTCATTTAGATATCTTAATTTTTACTCAAGTTACAGCTTTTACAAACAATTAAACAATTTTTTGAAACTATGAAAATGTTAAACTAAAAACAAACCTATTATATCTGGATAGTATTAAAAAGTTGTAGGAATGTAGGCCAATTAAAAACCCAGAAAAATATAAACTGGACAGAGACATTTTTTTAATTTGCTTCAAAGTAATTAGTTTGCCTTATAACTCTGTGGCTGCTGAACTGGATTTTTTTAGATATCAAGGGAATTGTGATTAGAAAATGGACTTCTTTTGAAAATTAGTTCTGAACTGAAAAGTCACCAATAAGGTTTCTATTATTTTTTTTAGAGTTTATTGTTAATCATAATACAGGAAAAATAAAAACTCATTTATTATGACTTTCAGTTTTCGTTCCATGAGCAAACTGTTGTGAATTTAAATTAAATAAAATTATGCTATTTGCAAAAAAATACTTGAATGTCTTTACTAAAATGTCTATATTTTTAATAAAAACAACCAGAAAAAACTGGTCTGAATTAGATACACAACTTTACTTATTATTTGTTTTTCAAATGAAAATTTTTAAAACAACGGTTGTGCTTTTGATACTTTTTTTTTTGCTAGGCAACGACTTGCAAAATACCTGCTATAAGAAATTGTATTGGCTCCATGAAAGAGACCGTAAATCTTTTTCGGATGTCAACTAAAGCAGACACACTGCTCAAAAATCTTATTCTTGAATCCTTTCTAAACTCAAAGCAAGTGAGGTTACTTAAATTCTGCGAAACACGTTGGGTGGAGCATTTAGAATCTCTTTCTTTATTTAACGATTTATTCCCATTGATCTGTACAGCGTTGGAAGAGCTTGATACTGAAAATTTAAGAAGTGATTTATCAAAGCAACATGCTTTGTTGACTGCAATCCAATCACCTCAATTTGTGATTGCTATGGCGATACTAAAGCCAATTTTTGCATTATCAAAACACATAAGCCTATGTTTGCAGCAAATAGACTGTGATTTGAGCAGCTGCGTTGCTTATGCAAATAATTTGGATGCTGAGATTAGTGAAATGCGTAAGGATTCTGAACAATCGTTTAAACTAATTTTTGAATAAGTTAAAACAATAGCCGCAGAATTAGATTTAGAAATCAAAATTCCGCGTTTGGCGAAACGGCAAACTAATCGCGACAATTATGAAGGCGAACCGGAAGAATATTACCGCAGATCAATTTATATACCGTTTTTAGATCATTTTTTGGACCAAATCAATGAACGATTTTTAAAACATATAAATACATAAATCTTGACGCTATTGAGATGCTGTTCGTGTTTTAGAAAAGCAATGGTCCGCTGATGTAGAAGATCCCGATGATTTCGTTGCTGAATTTAGAATGTGGAAAAGGTTAAAAATCTTTTCTTCAGATTATATTTTCTAACTAAAATTTTGAATATATTTTCAGGAACTGGTTAAATCAAACAAAGAGATCCAAAACTTTTTTAGACGCGTTGAATTGTTGCGATGCAAAAATTTTCAAAACAGTGCATCGTTTTTAAAGATTGGAGCAACAATCCCTATATCTGTCGCTTCAAGTGAACGCTCGTTTTCCTCACTTCGCAGGCTTAAAACATATTTAAGAAATAAAACTGGAGAAGCACGCCTGAACGGAATGGCTCTCTTGAATATCCATAGAGATATAGACGTGACGGAGGAAGAGATTTTAAATGTTATGGCCCAAAATAAAAGAAGATTAGACTTCAATTTGTGAATAAAATAATGAAACATTGTCTTTTTACCTAAAACCCCCCCCAAATTTTTTTCCTGCGTTCGCCACTGATTTATAATTTTGAATCACTCACATTTGTATTTGTAAGTATTTGTAATCTGCTTATACATATGACGTATAACATATGTCTTAAATGACACTGACTTTATCTGTTGCTAATCGTTGATAAGAGAAGCAAAGATTATGACTACTTTACGTTGTTGCATTCATAGAAGCCTTCATATACATATAGCATTCGGCCGTGGTCTGGCTTCCACCTATAAAATACCCAGTATCGTTGTTGCTTGTATGTGCGTACATATGAACCATACATTTGGTGCAATTCCAAAAATTACAAATGTACAGTTTACATTGCTATATAAACTAATATTCTGTGGATACTCACTTAAACTGCCATCCTAGTCCCATAAAGATCAAATTTATTGCGTTATCTCAGCTCAATATATGGGCACTATTATCCCTTTCGATTGCACCGTTATTACTAAAGGGCATTTGTCGATAATGTCCCCATCTTGCGGCCACATACAAGTATGTACATTTAACTGTTTGATTTATGTGTGTGTGCAATTTGTCGCTTCCTCAACTTCCTCAATTCACGATTTCCTATCGAAATGCACTAATAATCGGGCTCTAATTGTGCCACAAACCAAGGAAATTTGATTTATGTGACAATTATCGGCAAATATTTGCAAACTATATATATATATATATTTTCACAACGAAAACTCCAGTATGATTCCAATATAACTGTAATTATGCAAATAACATAAGTAACAGTGAAAGTAGAGCATTTGAAATTAAACTCTTGATGAAATGGGAAAAAATACAAGCATGGTCGAGTCATACAGGTGAGCTAATGTCGTCAACAGAATGCAAATCGATCCGATTTATGATAATAACGAAGTCATCAGAATCAAATATGTATGTATATGGCAACTACTGATAAATTATTCATAAGTCTGAAAACATATATCTCAAAATATAACCAATAACTTAAACTCAAGGAACGCATACTGGTTCCAATTGTGGCCAACAGACGTAAGGTTCTATGGGTGTAAGTAAGTTGAGAATATTCTCTCGCAATTCATAAGAATGAAAGGCGGGGAAACCCATAAGTGTGTATATGCGGGTGCCGTCTAAATTTTATAACAAACAAGTAAGCCAGAGTTAAATTTGTGGTTATTTTTTTGCCACTAACGGAATTTGGAGGTGTAGAAATGGGTCAATTCCGCCTGTATTACCAACCTCCTCAGGGTGCCAAAGGATACCTGTACCAAGTTTCATGCAGAACAAACAGTCAATCGTTTTTCAAGACGTCTCGTCATCCTAATCATATATACATAGCGCTCAAAAACAATTTCTTCGTTTTATAAAATGTAGAGAGCGTTTATTGGGAAGAATTTGTAATTTTAGAAAATGAATTGTTTTGCTATCTGACGCTTAATCAATATTTTTTCCTATGTCCCGGTTGTTTATTATACGCTGGCATCTTTGATGCCAACTTACAGTTAAAGTTTCCGCATATTTCACAGTAGGCGACCTCCTGTGTTGGAATAGCCGAGTAAAATACATTGTTGACGTTACATTTTTTTGTCATTTCATTGATTCTCTATTGGATTGGCGTCTGGCGACTGTAATGGCCAATCTATGGAAAAGTAAATATAATGGTTTTTGGTTTCCTTTGGATACAGAGTATGCTTCTTTGTTTCGGACATTATCTTCTTGTAGTATCCAATGATGGTATGTTTTGCCGTAAAGCGATTCAGCTGATTTTAGCAAACCATTTTTATGCAATTTTATCATTCTGACGGCGTTCAGGTTTTCTGTGAAGCTGCTCAAAACCCCAGATCAGAGAAACATCTATAAACATGCACCTTTTAGGGATGCTTGGCAATACTTTGAATAAATGTTTGTCCTTTTCTTAGCCAAACATGTCTAAAGAGGATGACTCATCTGTAGATATTACATTGCTGTAATCAAGGTTGATTTTTCTTGCAGCCAATGCAATTCTTTTTAATGTGTGTAGGAGTTTGATATCAGTTCTCTGAAGTATGTCTCGCATTATATTTAGGTATTTATCTAACCCTTTTTAAATTATATTCTTAGCTTCTCTAAAACTGAGCAGTGGTATCTTCCCAAAAAGGAGAACAATAACTTTTTTCTCACTTTTGGAACTCACTTGATACCTCCTTCTACCTGGCTTGTCATCTGTTTTCAGTTTCACCATAATGGTCAGATCACCTCAATATATCATATCTTAACAAATGTTTTTTTCTATTAGTCCATTTTTTACCTTTATGACGCTTCGTTAGAAAATCTGCTTCAAAAAGTTTCTTATACGGATCTAAAAATATTGGCTGAGTTGTACGCGTCAGTGATCACAATTGAACATGCGATACTAATTTGCAAAAGAAACAGTTTTCCGTGAATTGACCGCGCAACAAAAAAATGTTATTTTTCGAACGCAAAAATATTTCACTCTACCCAGCATGTTCAGAGGGTATACGAATTTGTAGGTACCAGCTATATTTTCTAATGTACATCTCGACGTGCTGATAAAAAATAAACTCTTCAAAGAAATGAAAGAATTTCTACGCCTAGGAAATGATACAAAGTTGTAGAGAGCAAAATAAGTAATTGATTCTGCTGTTGCTAAGTGTGTATATGCAATTGAGGGAGGCGCAAATAAAACTGCCAAACTCCCATTAATTTCTTTCGTTGGTAACAAGTAGTGATAAGCGATATTGCGATTTTTCATTACCTGTGTTTTCAATGATTGCTATTTTACATCAAAGATATTTATACCCTGAACAGGGTATATTAAGTTTGTCACAAAGTTTGTAACACCCAGAAGGAATCGTCGGAGACCCTATAAAGTATATATATAAATGATCAGTATGTCGAGCTGAGTCGATTTAGCCATGTCCGTCTGTCTGTCCGTTCGTCCGTCTGTCTGTCTGTATATATACGAACTTGTCGCTTAGTTTTTAAGATATCGTTCTGAAATTTTGCAAACGTCATTTTCTCTTCAAGAAGCTGCTCATTTGTCGGAACGGCCGATATCGGACCACTATAACATATAGCTGCCATACAAACTGAACGATCTGTATCAAATGCTTGTATGGAAAACTTTCACATTTGACAAGATATATTCACGAAATTTGGTCTATATTATTTTCTAAGGCAACAATGTAATCTCCGAAGAAATTGTTCAGATCGGCTCACTATAGTATATAGCTGCCGTACAAACCGCTTTTGTGTGGACAACTTTCACATTTGACAAGATATATTCACGAAATTTGGTCTATATTATTTTCTAAGGCAACAATGTAATCTCCGAAGAAATTGATCATATCGGTTCACTATAGCATATAGCTTCCATACGAACTGAACACATAGTTACTAACAGAAATGCACCTGTGAAGGGTATTTAGCTTCGGTGCAACCGAAGTTAACGTTTTTTCTTGTTTTATATTGCTATTGCGATCGCAGCTAAACCAACGAAAATATGAAAACATTTGTATTCTATTTATTTATTTTTTTAATCACATAAGCTTTCAAATTTGGTTTTAACAATAACTAAAATCAACAAGTAATAAAGGGCTAAGTTCTGGTGCAACCGAATATTTTATACTCTTGCAAATTGCATGAATCAAATCCTGCCATAAGATCGGAAGCTAAACAATTTTATATAATATATGCATACACCATATATAACTTATACACTGACCTACATACTTGTATATACATATTCGGCATAAGAATTGTTAGAAAAACCAAAACATAGTCCTTATACAAAATCAGCCGGATGTTTAAAAACATGGTTATATGGGGGCTGAGTCAAGTTTTCGCCCAATTTTATTCATTTTAGGCAAAATGATGTATTATTATTAGTAAAATACATTCTGAAATTTTCATTGAAACAACTCAAATATTGACCGATATATCCAGCATACGGTCACCAGGAAGTTTGAAAATCTTTTTATTATGTATATGGGGGCTCAGGGAAGTATTGACCCTATTCCACCCATTTTGGGTAGACAGAATAACTATTACTCGTGTCCCGAGATATGGGATTTCACCAAAAAGTGGGCCCCTATAAACCCCTGTCATACTAACCCGTCGGCAAATTTTTACGATTCTGGCGTATTTAGTTATTGATTTATCGCGCTTTTAGTAGTTTTGAACAGTACCGTTATATGGGGAGTGAGCGGGGTTTTCATCTGATTTCATTCATTTTCACACAACATATCAGTAGTACTTCTTGCAATATTCGTGTTGAAGCTTTAGTGGTTTAGGAGATATGCACGTTAAACATATTAGGGGGCGGGACCATGCCCACTTTATCAAAAGGTGCCCAGTTATGGCACTTTATAGGTTTTCGGTTAATGGTGATTTGTAGGCGTGGCAGGGTCCGATTACGCCCATTTACGAACTCGAATTTTTTTTGTACTAAGGAACCTGTATACCAAGTTTCATCAAGATATCTAAATTTTTGCTCAAGCTACAGTTTGCACGGACAGACGGACAGACAGACAGTTAACCGTTAACTTTTCTCATCATCCTGATCATTTATATATATAAAACCCTATATTTATCTCGATTAGTTTTAGGTGATACGTACAACCGTTAGGTGAAGAAAATTATAATACTCTGTAAAACTTGTCCACTTAATTTTATTAAAATATCGCGCACACAACGTAAACGGTTTAACAGAAGATAGAAAGTCTAAAATTGCTATATCAGGTATATTGGAGCTAGGAGAAAGACTGAATTGATTGCTTTAACCTTTGAGATTGCTCAAGTTTAGCAAGAATATGTTGCCCGATACCTCTTAGATTGACCAACATATACGGTACAAAGTAAACCAGAGGTTCGAAAATATTTATTTTAGGTATATGATGGCTAAGGGAAGTATTGACCCGGCTTTACCTATTTTTGACATAAGAAAACTTTATTATTGAGAAAACATCTTCTTTGAATTTCAATAATACATCTCAAATTCAACCACACTTTCTGTAAAAAATCAACCAACACATCTATTGTCCGATTTATAAGATGCCTCAAGCCTACTATTTACGCAAATATAAATTCCGAGAACTTTATTGATGGTTGATTCATATTCTGTATCAAGTGAAAGAGTAATATGGAATTTAAAATTGTGACATTTGGGAAGTAGGCGTAGGCCTATTCACACTGGAACATAACGGTATATATCCATATATACGACATATAAAACGGATATACATATGGTGTTAAGGGAGTACTCTCATGTGAACGCATACATTTTACCACTTTTTAGGAAAATTTTTTTATGCGACAACAAAATTCAATCATTTTAATTTTTTAATATATTTTTATTTGTATTTTGGTATTTTGAAATATACAAAAAAATGCTTTTTTTGTTTTTTACATTTTTAATATATTTTTTTTTTAAATCAAAGTAGTCCCCAATAAAAAAAGTAGTTCACTGGTCATGGTGATAGCGGCTGTTCATGTTGTCTGAAATAAAAAAATCGAATGGATTATTATTCAGTAGTTCTGCGGCTATCGTCCCTACCAAATATAATCAATTTCATTAAAACAAAAAAATGTCGAAAGTCACAAAAATCTTGTTTTTTCGTTAAAAATCGTTTAAAAAAATATGAAAATATTTTCGAAAATAAACAATTCTGGTAGGGACGATAACCATAAATGAGTAGAAGAACATATGTAAATTTTAAAGCAATCAGTTGAATACGTTTTTTTTTTAGGACCATGACAGTTTCAGAAAATGATGATTCGAGAAAAATGCATTTAGAAACGTAGCAGCTGTAGACTTGTCATGGCGCCTGGTAGACAGTCGCTTACGACATGTCGGCGACTATGAGCTGTAACTTATCAAATACCATGAATTTCGGTCTGAATTTTTCACAGCATGTTTTCAATAGGTTTTACTGTCAAAAGAAAAAAAATCGATTTTTCGAAGTGATTACATGAGAATACCCCTTAAGCATCAAAATTTCGTTGATATTGGCTGCCCATTGCTCATTTTGTCACCGGCTTTTTAGAACACCTTTTGAAGCATTTCAGGTGCAAAATTTAGCATATTAGCTTTACTGGTTTGTAAGATATGCACATCAACCTATTAATCGCAAAAGTCCCTCCATAGTAATGTGCCCTGTACCGAATTTCTGTTTTATATCTTTAATGTGCAGCTTAGTTATATCAGTTCTTTATTTTTGCGTGGTATTAATTGGTCTACATCCATCTGCAATACCAACCATTTGAGCAAGCTCATCATTCTGATAATTTATACATACATACATATATATATTGTTATTAAGTTATGTTAGATTGGGGAGCAGACCCATGCACCAACGGTAACGCAGAATCCCTATTGGAATGCTGCAAATGATGGCTCTTTATGATTCCGAAAACTCCTAGATATGGATAACCAGACCCTTATAGATCGACGAAGCAGTTTGATCCTACCATAAACCCCAGCGACCTCGATAGGTTAACCTAAGGTTTAGAGCTGTTTCAACTTCAGTCTGGCAAAAGCTGGACAATCGAAAAGCAATCTAATCGATTTTGCACTTTCCAGAGGCTCCACTGTGGCCTGGCCCCAAAAACTTCGGATATCAAAATAGTTTGATGCTACAGAAAAGAGGTCAAACAGTCTTTGACAAGTGACTAGCGCACTGTGGCTCAAGGCAAGACACTGCAGTGCTCGGGTAGCTTGAAGCTAGAGTTGATGAAGAAGACCCTTCTCACCTTTCCCCTAAGCTTCGATCCATCCGTGAAAACTGTGTTCATTGCATCTCCAAGCCATTGGCTACATACCGCCCACATATCTTTTCCTGGTATTTGCGTTGAGAAGACGGTAGGCAATGCTTGGTCACTCGAAAGCTTCCTGTCAAGTCTAAGCCCCAAGAACCTCACCCTGTCGACATGCTGAAGACTTGAGCTTCCCCGGGGGAGAAAAATATCTGTGATCTGTAATTAAAACTAGCTCAGTTTTATTTGGTTTGGTGGCTAAACCACTTCTATCTCTCCACTTGGTTCTCAACTTCAGGTACCCTCGGTCAAAATATTAGGCGGTGTTTAAGAATTTTCCCTTTATATATGTACATACAAACATATACATATGTAATTAGACATACATATAGTTAGACAATATGTCTTAGGTGTTACAAACAACCGTTAAGTGAACAAAAGTATTATAACCTGTACAACATGCAGCGAGAGTATACAAATTAAGTTCTAATTTAATTGGATGTGATCTGAGCGAAACATTTATAATTCACAGGCTTGACATACTCTTCAAAATAAATTGCTTGAATGTTTGTGACATAAAGAGAAACGATTTCATCGAAGTGGAGTGTTCGTTTGCATTCGTTGTGTAGATAGGATAATGAAATACGGGTTATATGTATGAGTGTACAACAAAATGCAACATGATGTAATTTCACTAGGGCGATTCAACACTCGCTAATTAGGTATGAAACATTCATGTTAAAATGTATTCATATAGTTGTTATTTATACCCTGAATAGGGTATATTAAGTTTGTCACGAAGTTTGTAACACCCAGAAAAAAGCGTCGGAGACCCTATAAAGTATATACATATATAAATGATCAGTATGTTGAGCTGAGTCGATTTAACTATGCCGTCTGTCTGTCTGTCCGTCCGTCCGTCCGTCTGTATATATACGAACTAGTCCCTCAGATTTTAAGATATCCTTTTGAAATTTTGCAAACGTCATTTTCTTTTCAAGAAGCTGCTCATTTGTCGGAACGGCCGATATCGGACCACTATAACATATAGCTGCCATATAAACTGAACGATCGGAATCAAGTTCTTGTATGGAAAACTTTCACATTTCACAAGATATATTCACCAAATTTGGCATAGACTATTTTCTAAGACAACGATGTAATCTCCGAAGAAATTGTTCAGATCGGTTAACTATAGCATATAGCTTCCATACAAACTGAACACATAGTCACTAAAAAAAATGCACCTGTGAAGGGTATATTAACTTCGGTGCAGCTGAAGTTAACGTTTTTTCTTGTTTTATAATTCAGTTGCTTACAGTGACATGTATGCATATAAAATTTCCGAAATCTTATATGTAATATTGGTAGAAAATCGAACGACGGAGTTCGTTGGGTGCATTGTTTTATATTCAAATATTAAAGACACAAAATAGTAGTAATAGTAACAACCGATTTCAGAAGTTGGTTCTTGTTTCCCTGTTTTTGTAACAATTGTTCATTATGTTGTTTCAGCAAATTTCAAATGTCTTAATATTCGAAACCTTACATCTCTAATGACCACTCAAAACTGGCCCATTGCCCATTTTATGCGGTTAGGTATTTCATTCTGTCGAAAAGGGTTTTTGTTTTGCATCACAAATTAAATTTAAAGCATTGCAGAGATGTCTACTTAAATGTATTTATGTATGTTTTATTGTTATGGATTTGTATTGTTTTAGTCTGGGAAGGATGTATTCGTATTTTTCGTTTAGTACACCGATAAACCACAAATAGTTTATTTAAATTTTACTTTTTCTACAAGAAAGGTTTTAGTCAAAACATAATAGATTTGTACTTTTTAATTAAAAAAAACTATAAACAATTCCCGAAACCGGAAAGCTGATGTTAAAGTGCATGCTTCATTGATCGATGAATTTCAACCAACTGGCACTTAGTGCACTACCAAAAACATTGATTAAACACTAAGCGCCAGACAACAAGTGATTTCATTTCGCTCTCTCACACAAGGACAAAAAGCCCGAAACAGCAACATCAAACATATGCAAATTTATGTGCCAACCCAAATACCCATGAATAGCTCAGCAGAATCACAGTTGAAAGTCAACAACAAAATACAATAACAAACGCTGATACGTTTGTATATACATATGTATGTAAATATGTATGCGAGTGTGTTTGTGGGCGCACAATTTACCCATGAACGAAAACAATTGCGTTGAAAATAACAAAGAAAATTAAAATGAAATGTTTTCGAGCAGGAGTAAAAGCCAGCTGGACTTGCGGCAATGGACACTACCCACTCCTCGCCGATATCGATGGTGTTGCATGTAACACGAGTGCCTGTTGCATTTATTGCCAACGAAGGCTGCACAGCCAGAACTTTCGTCCTTAGTTGTGCACTTTTTGATGAGACGATTTAGCATTCATCGCCGGCAGAAAATCCCGTCAATACCAGTCGGACAAAGAGGATGGAGTTTTATCACTCGACTTTGTAGTTGTTTGTGTTTGCAATTAAATAATAAAATAGGGTGTGAAATCAACAGGAAACCAACAAAGTGGCGCACCGCACAAATTAGAAGGCGGTAGAGGAGCGCTAAACAAAACGGGGGAGTTGGACGATTGCATACAGACTAATCTACTATTTCAACGGCTGCTTTGCATTTTTGTCATACAATTCTACTGCAGGGTATAATGTTATCTGTATCCACTTTCATCCATGTGTGTTCTATACATCATATACATACATATATAAATATAATCGAATATTTTTTGCAACGCAAACATTTTTATTATTTATTATAATTATCGGTTCAGGTATACATGCAAATTCATCTTTTATTTAATTTACAACAAAATAATATACATATTATTTTCGTTTTTTTTTTTGGCTCACATTTTATTTGATTAACTTGGTTGAATTCATGCTATTTTTACTTTTATATATTTTATTATTTTTTTTTCATATCTAATAAATATGGAGGAAACCGTAGACATAAATTATTATTTACTTAGTAATTATACGTAAGAGCCCTAATGTATACATACAAAATAGTACGCGGAAATTGTAAATAAAACGCAAAGTATGTATTTAATTATTCTTCAATATTTATTTTGTCACCTTCAAAATAATTCCCACCAGGTGTAATACACTTATGCCACTTTTCACAAACATTTTTTGTGATGGCTTTCAATTTTTTGTTTTATCTCTTTGATCGATTAAAAACGGGTTCCACGAAGCGGCAAAAACAAAAAATCACACGGAGCCAAATCTGTTGATTCGATTGTATTCATTGCATTTTTGACCTTAAAATTCGTTCACAATCGTAAAAAATCAGCTTTATAGGTACGAATCGAGCAAAAACACGTTTCATACCCAAAATATCCACCAAAATCATTCGAACGGACTCGCGGGAGATGTTGAGCTCTTTTGCCATCTTCCACGAAATTTTAATATTTCGTTCAAAGTGAAATTTTTTATGCAAAAAATAAGTAAATAGGTAAATTTAATTGTTTTAAATTATCAATTGTTATTACAAATGATATAACAGAGTTATTTTATGCTTTTATTTGCAAAATAACGTCAGGTTTGTTAGAGCTTTGAATAATATTACATTTTACATATTAGTGGCACCACTTCTCTCTACTGTCAACTCTACTGTCGTCCTACTGTCGTTGGCAAATATAAAAGTGTAAACACAATGGCTACGACAGACTGCAAACTACATCTGTCAAATATTAAAATACACACGTTCTTATGGGCAGTGTTATTTTGACAGCTGCACGACTACACGACTGCAGGCCGACAGTTGTCGTTCTCGCTAACTTCAATTTGCTCCTATTTTTGCCAACGACAGTAGGACGACAGTAGAGTTGACAGTAGAATGGAAGATAGAAAGAGGAGGTAGAGTGGTGATGCCACTAATATGTAAAATGTAAAATTATTCACAGCTCTAACAAACTTGATGCTATTTTACAAATAAAAGCATAAAATAGCTATATTATAGCTCTATTATATCATTTGTAATAACAAGTGATAATTTAAAGCAAAAATATTTACCTATTTACTTATTTTTTGCATAAAAAATTTCACTTTGAACAAAATATTAAAATTTCATTGAAGTGAAAGGTATTAGTATGGCCACAACGAAATTGTGTACATGCAAAATGGACAACTGCCTTGTTTTGTGTACATGCCGGCCATTGTGTTGTTGTTGCTTCCCAAAATGTACATGTAGTAAGATGAACAACGACGTTTTCAGTTCACTGTCGTGCCGCTGCAGTCTGTCGTAGCCATTGTGTTTACACTTTAAGAAGATTTGTAGTCGTGCAGCTGTCTAAATAACTGTGTCCTTAAGAACGTGTGTATTCTAATATTTGACAGATGTCGCTTGCGGTCTGTCGCGCTCTATGTGTTCAGCACTTAATGCACCACGTCAATTATTCATTAAATTATATTTACTTTTCAACTGAACAAGTTTCTTTCCAAATTTAAAAAGTGTTTATAAAACGAATCAAGTCTTCCGGACTGTGTAGTCATGTTCTTCAAAACTTTTTCGCTGGAAACATCATTATCTCTATGGATATTGAGAAGAGCTAGGCCGTTCAATCTGTCATCACTAGTTGCACTCCGCAAGTAAGTTTTTAGCTTGGAAGAGTGGAAAACGATCATTCTTTGCGAGCAGCTGACACCCGTAGAGTAGGAACGATCTACAAATATCAAACAGTTAGGTAAAATTGTTTATCACAAATATTTTGAGTTTCAAAGAATGTTTTAGGCTCTTTCCCATCTTGTATCCTCGAGCATAATCTGAAATTCAAAACATTTCACCTCTGCAATAACATTTATTAATTTATCATCGCTAAAATACATACACCCAACTCTTTTTTTACACGGATTTGAAGTTACACGGTTGAGAAAAGAATTTTTTTTTGTAAAAAATGTTTAATCTACTACAGTTTCAAATTCACTGTCTTGTAATTATGTCTGTTTTTACCACACTTAGCACCATTGTAGAAATGAACATACATAGTAGTAACTGGGAGATCATCTTATTCGATAACTCTTACCTACACATTTTGTTCGCATGATATTTACATTGCTAAAATGGATATCTCCAGCGATGATACCGACTTTAGTCCAATTCGTCGCAAACAATTGCGCTTGATATCAAGTAGCGACGAATAATTATGTAGCTATGTAAATATTTTTCCCTTATTTCTATTCTGATTTTTCTGTTCTTAGTTCTGGATTAACAGATTTCTTTTGTTTTTTGCATACTCTACCAATTTTTCACCTGTATCAATTATGTATATTAAGTTTTAATGCTCAATAAAATGCCATATAAACATACATCCAATTTGTATGCATATCTGAAATTTTATAGTTTTCAACTATTTTTACACGGTCTTTCGAAGTAAAATAGTTATTTATTACATGTTACATGTTTAATTATTAAATTTTACTATAGGAAACGCCTCTTTTTTTACACGTTTTTTTTACACGGATTTCCGAGGAACGTATCTACCGTGTAAAAAAAGAGTTGGGTGTACTGGCGATTAAAATGAAATTCAAACATTCTATTAAAATAATTAATTATTTTATAATCTACATGTATGTAAATATTCAAATATTTATTTGAACCTCTAAACCCCCTTTGCGTATGCCCTTGGATCTATCAAGATTAAAATAAATATCTTTATATACGTGAAAAAGGATTATAGCTTTGGTGCAACATAAGTTAACGTGTTTTCTTGTTTTTCATTTTTGTTTGGCAAAAGTAATTAAAGTAAGGAAGAGATAAGTTCATTTGTAACCGAACATTTTATAATTTATCAACTCCCAAGAATCAAAGCACATTTGACCAACTTGAACGGTTTAAATACAGGTGGAAAGACGGAAATGTTTTTTTTAGTAGAAAGGGACACGCTGATTGTACTAATTTTGACTTTGCCAGGTAAACTCAATAATATATTTGAATCCAGTTTATATATAAATAATACTCTGGAGTAGTATTGACTCGCTTTTATCTATCTTGACTAAGACTACATACAACTTCCAAGGTTTCAACAAGGTTCCTCACATACAATCAATAATGATTATTGATTAAAGTCAGCTGGATGTTCGTAAATCTTTATACACTTTTTTTCATTGCTATAGAGACATTAAATCGCTCTTATGGAATGGTCATCTTGTTCTCCTGATATAAGAAAGATTTACGAGGATTATCAATTTAACACGATTTCTCAATTGAAAACAGCTATTTTGGACATATGGGCTTTATTAACCCCAGAAATGTTTTCTCAATATACTAACTCAATGCCAAATCGAATATTTGCATTTTGTAATAATAATGGAAACACAATAAATTACGAAAAAATAGAATTGTTAAAGTTACCATAGAGCTTTAAAATACCATCGCTCGTTTTTGGAATGAAACATATTTTTTCAGTGTTTCACAGAAATATAATGTCTTTATAGCAATGAAACTAATTGTATTAGTATTGAATCCATTCAAGCCATTTCTGATGCACAGAGATACTATTATCAGGAAAAGTCTTTCTCTGAATTTCAATAGTATATCTCCCGCATTAACCGAAAGTCCACTATAGATACTCGATACCTAGGAGCTTGAACAGTTTTTGTTGGATTTGGACAATTTTTGGTCATAACGTGGCTTATTTGCCGTACTTTATTGGTGCAAAGTTATATCCAGTTATATTAATTGCTTATAATTTCTGTACTGGAAAGTGAAAGAATAAAATGGAATTTAAAATTGTGCTATGTAGGAAGTAGGCGTGATTGTAGTCCGAATTCGCCCATTATTGCTCTATGACGTAGAAATCTAACAGGAATTCCACGGTGTGATTTCAACAAAAAGTTGGCGGCTCCACGCCCATCATCCATTTTTTACCCTTGCTTCCATAAAACCCTCTCATACCATCTCGGTTGTATAGTATTTATCACTCAAAACTTGAAAAAGTTGCATTGGGCACAAAAAAACATTAACCGTGATTGGATCAATGTATTATTTACAGATGAGCGAACTTTTGCGCTGTTTAACCCCCCTATTCAAAGGAGTAATAAACACGCCCAAAAGGTGCATGTTTATAGATGCTTCTCTGTTCATAGACTTAGGGTTTGGAGATATTCGCAGAATATCTAAATACTGCTAGAATGATAAAATTGCATAGAAAGGGTATACCCAGTCATCTGAAGTTACGGCAAAAATAGCCCTGATTGGACACCACAATAAGACAATGATTCCAAACATGGAAGCAGACTCTGTGCTCAATAGAAACAAGAAAAAACGTAAACTTCGGCTGCACCGAAGCTAATATAGCCTTCACAGGTGCATTTCTTTTAATAACTATGTGTTCAGTTTGTATGGAAGCTACGCGATCTGAACAATTTTTTAGGAGATTATATTATTACCTTAAGCAGTAATCCATGTCAAATTTCGTGAAGATACCACGTCAAATGCAAAAGTTTTCCATACAGGCCCTTGATTCCGATCGTTCGGTTTGTATGGCTACTATATGCTCTAGTCAGCCAATCTGAACAATTTCTTCCGATATTATTTTATTTCTATGAACAATAAATCATACCAAATTTCGTGAAGATATATCGTCAAATGAGGAAGTTTCCAAGCAAGCATATGAGTCCGATCATTCGGTTTGTATGGCAGCTATATGATATAGTTAACCGATCTGAACAATTTCTTCGGAGATTATATAGTTGCTTTAGAAAATAATCTACACCAAATTTCGTGAAGAAACATTGTCAAATGAGAAAGTTTTCCATACAAGAACTTGTTTGCAATCGTTCAGTTTATATGGCAGCTATATGTTATAGTGGTCCGATATCGGCGGTTCTGACAAATGAGCAGCTTCTTGAAGAGAAAATGACGTTTACAAAATTTCAAAACGATATCTTAAAAACTAAGCGACTAGTTCGTATATATACAGACGGACAGACGGACATGGCTAAATCGACTCAGCTCAACATATTGATCATTTATATATATATATACTTTGTAGGGTCTTCGACGCTTCCTTCTGGGTGTTACAAACTCCGTGACAAACATAATATACCCTGTTCAGGGTATATCAAGAAAACCATATTCTTTCTTTAGATTGTCCATCGAAGTCATCCAATAGATAAATTTTGAACTCCTAAATATCAACGTCAACAAAAGCTTTCATTCCAAACATACCCCAACAGCGCAAAATTTTGTTGT
This sequence comes from Bactrocera neohumeralis, assembly GCF_024586455.1. NCBI lineage: Eukaryota > Metazoa > Arthropoda > Insecta > Diptera > Tephritidae > Bactrocera > Bactrocera neohumeralis. The sequence continues at coordinate 31,297,233 of NC_065919.1, read as the reverse complement.
AAGTTGCCGTCAAAGGTGTCAGGCTATAATAGACAACGCGAGAACTTGGAGAAAGTATTGAAAAAAGCCATGTGTTTTCTATAATTACAACCTTTTCCCAATGAACGCTACCCACGCTTTGGAAAATGAAAACGTTAGTTTTGAATGCACTATACACCTGTGTATGGTTTGCATGAGTGAGTATATGTATAATAATAAGTTATAAGTTGCGTTGTTTAAATTTACACTTATGCAACTATTTAATATTTGTAATTAAATTTCGAACATTATATCGGGTGATTTTTTAAGACTTTGATAACTTTTTTTTAAAAAAAACGCATAAAATTTGCAAAATCTCATCGGTTCTTTATTTGAAACGTTAGATTGGTTCATGACATTTACTTTTGAAGATAATTTCATTTAAATGTTGACCGCGGCTGCGTCTTAGGTGATCCATTCGGAAAGTCCAATTTTGGGAACTTTTTAGAAAAGTTGGCAGAAATCCGCTTTTTTATCGGACAAATTTTGTTCAGCTGGAATGAGGCTTATTTCTGGTTGAATGGCTACGTATAAGCAAAATTAGCATTTGGCGTTAAAGCAACCAGAAGCCGTTCAAGAACTGCCCATGCATCCCGAAAAATGCACTGTTTGGTGTGGTTTGTACGCTGGTGGAATCATTGGACCGTATTTTTTCAAAGATGCTGTTGGACGCAACGTTACGGTGAATGGCGATCGCTATCGTTCGATGCTAACAAACTTTTTGTTGCCAAAAATGGAAGAACTGAACTTGGTTGACATGTGGTTTCAACAAGATGGCGCTACATGCCACACAGCTCGCGATTCTATGGCCATTTTGAGGGAAAACTTCGGAGAACAATTCATCTCAAGAAATGGACCCGTAAGTTGGCCACCAAGATCATGCGATTTAACGCCTTTAGACTATTTTTTGTGGGGCTACGTCAAGTCTAAAGTCTACAGAAATAAGCCAGCAACTATTCCAGCTTTGGAAGACAACATTTCCGAAGAAATTCGGGCTATTCCGGCCGAAATGCTCGATAAAAAAAGTTGCCCAAAATTGGACTTTCCGAATGGACCACCCAAGACGCAGCCGCGGTCAACATTTAAATGAAATTATCTTCAAAAAGTAAATGTCATGAACCAATCTAACGTTTCAAATAAAGAACCGATGAGATTTTGCAAATTTTATGCGTTTTTTTTTTTTAAAAAGTTATCAAGCTCTTAAAAAATCACCCGATACTACTCGCCTGATAACTTTTCGGTGTGTTGTTTCGATAATTGTTTTAACTATGTAGTATTAATCAACTACATTTTGTGAGTAAAAAGAGTATCCAAAAGTAACGGGTCATCTTAGAAGAGGTACTTTTTATACTCTTGCAACCAGTTGCTAGAGAGTATTATAGTTTTGTTCACCTAACGGTTGTACGTATCACCTAAAACTAATCGAGATAGATATAGGGTTATATATACATAAATGGTCAGGATGCTGTAACTTGAGTAAAATTGAGATATCCTGATGAAACTTGGTATACAGGTTCCTTAGTATAAAAAAAACGAGTTCGTAGATGGGCGTCACGTCCACAAATCGCCATTAACTGAAAACCTATAAAGTGCCATAACTAAGGACTAAATTAAGAAATAAAACTGTAATTTGGCAGAGGGGATCGCAGTAGCAAGGCACCTGTGGATAAAAAATATAAAGGCTTTATACGGACCGAAGCAAAAATTCGACAATGAGCGTGGCATCGCCTACATTTTGGTGAAATCCCATATCTCGAGACCTGACTGACCGATTTCGACAAAACTTGGTATGTGGTACATTTCTTCCTGAGCCCCCATATACCTAAGATAAAGATTTTCGAACTTCCAGGTGACTTTATGCTGGATATATCGACCAATATTTGAGTTATCCCAATAAAAATTACAGAGCGTGTTTTACTCATTACAGTGTATCTTTGTGCCTTCTTCTTCTTAATTGGCGTAGAAACCGCTTACGTGATTATAGCCGAGTTAACAACAGTGCGCCAGTCGTTTCTTCTTTTCGCTACGTGGCGCCAATTGGATATTCCAAGCGAAGTCAGGTCCTTCTCCACTTGGTCCTTCCAACTGAGTGGAGGTCTTCCTCTTTCTCTGCTTCCCCCGGCGGGTACTGCGTCGCATACTTTCAGAGCTGGAGTGTTTTCATCCATCCGGACAACATGACCTAGCCAGCGTAGCCGCTGTCTTTTAATTCGCTGAACTATGTCAATTTCTTTCGAAAACTCGTAACGTCGACTCATCGGTTGCTGTCATCGCCCAAGCCTCTGCACCATATAGCAGGACGGGAATTATGAGCGACCTTATAGAGTTTAGCTTTTGTTCGTCGAGAGAGGACTTTACTTTTCAATTGCCTACTCAGTCCGAAGTAGCACCTGTTGGCAAGAGCAATCCTGCGTTGGATTTCCAGCTTAACACTGTTGGTGGTGTTAATGCTGGTTCCTAAATAGACGAAATTATCTACAACTTAAAAGTTATGACTGTCAACAGTGACGTGAGTGCCAAGTCGCGAGTGCGACGACGGTTTGTTTGATGACAGAAGATATTTCGTTTTGCCCTCGTTCAATGCCAGACCCATTTTCTGTGCTTCCTTGTCCAGCCTGGAGAAAGCAGAACTAACGGCGCGAGTGTTGAGGCCGATGATATCAATATTATCGGCATACGCCAGCAGCTGTACACTTTTATAGAAGATGGTACCTTCTCTATTTAGTTCTGCAGCTCGAACTATTTTCTCCAGAAGCAGGTTGAAAAAGTCGCACGATAGAGAGTCGCCTTGTCTGAAACCTCGTTTGGTTTCGAACGGCTCGGAGAGGTCCTTCCCCTCTCAGAGAGCAGGAGTGCAAGCCGAGTAGAAAATTGTTCGGCTGTCTGTTGTGATTGCAGCTTCTCGACGTCGAACCTTTCTTATGTTTTTTGGCGTGTGTTTTTTGCTGCACAGAGGCGGGTGCGAATCTTGGCTGCAACAAGATAGTGATCCGAGTCGATGTTAGGACCTCGGAGCGCACGCACATCTAAAACACCGGAGACGTGTCTTCCGTCTATCACAACATGATCGATCTGGTTGGCAGTTTTTCGATCCGGAGACAGCCAGGTAGCTTGATGAATTTTTTTATGCTGGAATCTAGTACTACAGATAACCATATTTCGGGCCCCGGCGAACTCGATCACCCCCAACCCATTTGAGGATGTTTCGTCGTGGAGGCTGAATGTACCGACCGTAGTGCCAAAGATACCTTCTTTACCCATCCTGGCGTTAAAATCGCCAAGCTCGATTTTGACATCGTGGCGGGGGCAGCTCTCATAAGTGCGCTCCAAGCACTCATAAAAGACATCTTTGGTCACATCGTCCTTCTCTTCCGTCGGGGCGTGGGCGCAAATTAGTGATATGTTGAAGAACCTCGCTTTGATGCGGATTGTGGCTAGACGTTCATTTACCGGAGTGAATGATAGTACTCGGCGACGGAGTCTCTCTCCCACCACGAATCCAACACCAAACTTGCGCTCCTTTATATGGCCACTGTAGTAAATGTCGCAAGGACCTACTCGTCTCTGTCCTTGTCCCGTCCATCGCATTTCTTGGACGGCGGTGATGTCAGCCTTTATTTTTGCGAGGACATCAACCAGCTGGGCAGCGGCACCTTCCCAATTAAGGGTCCGGACATTCCATATGCATGCCCTCAAATCGTAGTCCTTATTTCGTTTGCCATGGTCGTCATCAAAAGGGGGGTCTCTCATCCGAGGCTGTGTTTTCTTTGTCATTGGTACTGATTTTTACGTGGCGGGTCCCAAACCCAGCCCACAACCCTATGTAGGGGATGTTTCGCCTTCTCACATTAGCTCGCCCTCGAACGGATGTTCTTAGGCTACCCAGAGGATACTTGGTCAAAGACCGGAAGTAGTGAGCTGCTTGGGCCATGTGTAAAAGAATCGTTTCTGGCCACTCCCAAGTGAATGGCGATCAGATAACTTTCCTCACTTGCGTGAACTTCTACACATGACTCCATCCTCCTCTACACATGACTCCATCCTCCCTAAAAAAGATAAATTTGAGCGAAAACTTGACTTACCCCCATATAACTAATATCAGGATTTTCTAACATCGGGGTGACTTAACTCTATATGATTAGTTTTATTAGTATGTGACATGTTAATAGTATATAGTATTGGGAAAAATAGCTAAAATCTGGTCGTTACTACTCCAACTGCCATATACTATACCATAAGGTATTTCACTGGATTTGATTCTTGTAAATTGCAAGAATATAATATTTTCGATTGCACCCGAACTTAGCCGTTCCTAACTTGCATCAATATTATTTTTTGACAGATTACGCGTGAGTCGTGTCAAGCTTTCATGTTATTTTTGTTCAGTATTTTTTGGCATTTCATCGTGGAAAAACTTAAAACATCTTGAGACAACCCACTTTTGATATCCAAGCAAATTATATGTAAAATTCTGCTATCGCAACAAATTGTCAAAGTAATATTTGAAATGTCTTTAATAACTGTTATTTTTTGGAATCATATTTTTAACTTCGCCACACTTTTTTCGGATGAAGCTCCGATTTTTTCAGGCCTTTCGTTTACTTTTATAACAGTGCAAAACGCTTTTTTTTCGTAATCAAGGTAGATTTCTGCTTTTCAGAATAGGGATCATCAATTGAAAAGATGCCGTCGTATACGTATCAAATTTGGTCACGGCCAAGCTGAATATACAGGGTCCGGCACTCGAAGTGACCAACTTCAGACTGTTCGCACAGCTGTCGCACTGGAATCAACTGTTTATAAATTTGCTGAATGACAGTTCGAAGTATTGTTCACAAGTGTACAAAAGCGTTTTGCCAAAAGTGAACGCAAGAAAAGTGATCAGCGATGGAATGGAATGGATGGAATGGAATGTAATAGTGTGATTGCTTTATATTTGGAAAATCACAGCCAGCAATTGTTCGTGAGCTCAAACACCTTAATTTGAATAAAGTTTTTGCTTATCGCACCATCACTCGTTACAAAACGCCATGGAGGTGGTCATCAAAAGACTGCAACGTCACGTGAGATGGTTCGGAAAGTGAAGAAGCGACTTGAACGAAATCCACGACGAAGTGCCAATCAAATGGCTAAAGAACTTAAAATATCCGACCGCAGCATCCGACGCATATTGAAAAATGGGCTCAAGGTCAAGCCTTACAAGTTCCAAAAGGCCCATGATCTCACACCGAAGCAGCAACAAGTAAGACTTGAGAGAGCGAAGCAGTTGCTTCGCTTGGCCGAAAGCGGTCAAATTCCGAACATTGTGTTTTCTGACGAAAATTTTTTTCCAATTGAGCAATTCGTAAACTCTCAAAGCGATAGGGTTTACTTGACCGACCGTTCATACGAGAATCTAAGTCATCGGTTTGTCACCAGGAGGCAGCACCCGCCACAAATAATGGTTTGGGCCGCTGTCATCGCAGATGGGCGCTCTCCAATTGTTTTCATCGAGCCCGGCGTCAAAGTAAATACGACATATTATCGGGAAAGTGTTCTGGAGGCTGCTTTGAAGACGTGGGCAAACAAACATTTCGGTCGCAAACCATGGACGTTTCAACAAGACTCAGCACCGTCTCACAAAGCGCGAGTAAACCAAGAATGGCTGAAAAACAACGTTCCGAACACAATGACTCTCGATTTCACCAGATGAGAATCCAATGGATTATTCTCTCAGGGCCGTTTTGGAGAGCAAGGTCCGAAGTAAAAAATACACCAGTCTTGAGATGCTGAAGAAAGCCATTGTCCGTGAGTGGGCCAAAATACCGGCAAGTCACATTCGGACAGCTTTCGATTCGTTTTTTGACCGTCTCAAGGCCATAGTTAAGGCAAAAGGTGGTCATATCGAGCAAAAGTGTATTGGTCCTGAATTCATGATTATTTTCACACATTTTGTTCTTTAAAATAAATAAAAATAATTTTCCAAGCCGAATTTATGGCTTTTTTAATTGGTGCCGGACCCTGTACAATATTACTTACGTTAACGCAAGGGCTGATATAAATAGAATAATGTACAATAAGAATATTTACGGAAAACTTGACGTCCCTTCTCTCTGTCCACAATTCATATTTGTATGTATTTGTTATGAAAAAACCGATTTCGATTTCACTTCTTAGGTCAACAAAGCTGTAAGTAGAGTAATGCGAACAACAAGTGCCTTTAGGTTCAAAAAAATATTAAAACAGAAGCAGTGGTGAGTGTTTATGACATATTTATTTATGTTTATTATGAATATTTAGTAGAGAATCAAGCAAATGAGATCAACGCACATTTCACTTGATCATCCGTTGCCACCTGTAAATATTTTATCCTGATATGATGTGAGTGAATAAGTAGCCAAGCTATCTAGGGACATATTACCCGAAGTGAAGGAAATTCTATCATTGTGCATTCTTGCAAGACAAATGTGCCTCCAAGGAACAGTGGTCGCGTCTACAAGCAGAAGGAACAAGCTTTTTGTCTTTTTTTCACATAATCCGTGAGCATGAATTCGAACAAAGTTCTTAGTAAGCTGAAACTTCAGACTCCGAAGAAAGAATTATGTGCAACTTTGACGCCAACATTACTTACTACTACTACTGTGCCTTTTATTTTGTTGTATATTATCGCAACATGCTGCATAGTTTTGTTACATACTATATAATCGGTTGTAAGACCTTAAATGATGACAGATGTTGACTTATATATTTAAATTATAATGAGAATTAATTTCCGCATGTTGGTTGCTCCGTCCGCAAGTACAAAAATCAGATACTAATGAAGATATCGGCATAAATCTTATTACACATAGTGCATCTATTATGATCTATATACATATATGATGTCTCATCGATTTAAAATTGGTCGAAATCGGGCTATAACTTTTCTAGCCTTCCTGCCACCCATAAATAAATATGGCTGAATTTACTCGTAACAAAATGCACTTCTTTTCTTTATAGTCCCGAAATACCAAACATAATGCCTTCCGTTCTGTTGCATAATTTTTATTCAAAAATTTGCTGATACCTAAAAATTATCAATAATCAGAATGAATATATCTAAATCCAATCATCCAAATGTAGATACATAGTATGTGGATTTATACCTCGAATACGTAGTCTTTGTAACAGAAATAAAACACTTTGCAGCAAATTGCACTTGGGTATAAAATAATAAGTAAAACGCAAGCGAATCTAAACCAAGGAGGTGACAAATGAAGTAGGCTGATTGCTTATCTTTTTATGTGAGTAAATCTCACATAGGCGTAAAACACATAGTAATACAAATATGTAAGTAGATAATATCAACGTGTTAAGAGCCCGAAGAGATTTAGCTTGTAAATAATTTATGCATTAATATGTTATGAGGAGAACGAGTAAAACAGGTAAAATATACGAGTATACATAAATGGCATCTTTTGAGGTAACCATAAATTAGAAGCGACTGAAGCTTCGTTGCATTAAGAAGTTATGCTCTGGTCCACATGACAACTTAGTTTCAGTAATTTATACTTCTTAAAAATATGATAGCATTATTTATTGTTTCATTAGATCAATCCACCGATTGCAGATTCCCTTCGACTTTTCGATACCGTTTATGTAATGATTTGCTTCAAAATATGCCCTATGTCTAGACATGTTTGGTAGCCTTTTTAAATTTTATGGATTATGATAAGCCAATATCGTAGTCAGGGGGAACTGCGAATCAGTTCCAGAAAACGAAAGTTTTTCAAATGCACAGTCTCACCAAATAGCAAGTGTGTGCAATGACAAAGTGGTATGGCATCTTTCTTGGCAATAATTTCAAGGTCTAACATGGCCAGGCCATATCTTTAATCGGATTTAGAAGTGGATTTAAAAAAACGCATTTGCATATTTCTACGACTATCTTTATTTAAAAATTTATAAGACACACCTTTATTCCCAATCCTTACCATATATAGGAGAAGAAGAGACTTTAACCGAACATCGTTTCAAGCAAAAAAAAGACAAATTGGCGGCTGTAGTTTGGTAAGACCGCCATATGAATTTTTAGATGATTTGAAAGAGTTAGAAATACATTTCCTAAAGGAGTTTGAAACAACGTGTCTTAGGATAGGAGTAAGGAAGTTTTCGTTTGATAAATTAAAAAGCATCAGACCCTGTGCCTGCTGTGACAACAGCAACACTGATTTAGATTTATTCGAAAGGATATATTCTTATTTATTATTTAAAGGTGAGAAAATATCTTCTAATTCCTTCGGAAGCGGCCACGCACAACTTACCAATCAAGATTTTCAAGTGTTGCGTATACATTTTATAGCGATACTGTTTGCGATATCGAATTATTTATTTAGAAATAAGTTAGTGACATGTTATTTATCAAAAAAATTAAAAACATAAAACAGAACACATTCAATTTTAAAGTGAGTGAGCTTTACCAAATGAGCTCGAAGTATAAGAGACTGACAAGCGATAAAAATATGATAATTTAATTTAATTTATACTATAATTGAAATTAATGTTTTCATTTATTTTTTGAATAGAAATACGAAAACAATAAAATCGGTCGCTTTTGTATAAGCAAAGAAAAGCTATTATGTGTTTTACTCATTAAACGTAATAAATTAAAAACCATAATTAGTTTAGTTGTGCTTACTAAAAACAAACAAAAAAAATTAGAAAAATTCCGAGAAAACGATAAAGTCCGAAAAAAATGTAGAGAAAGTATAGTGATAAATTCCTCATGGCCACAGGGCCATGTGTGTAAACTTTATTTTTTTTATTTCTTTCCATGTACATATATGTATGTATGTAAATATATTAATTTTATGTATTTCCAAAACTTCTATTTTTTTGGTCCCTATATCTTAAATAAATAAATAGTTATTATTGAAAATTTCTATGTAAATTTTAGGCCTAAATTAGGTTTATTTATTTATTACAAATATTTGCTATTTAATAAATAATTTATCATTTTTTAGTGAAATTTAAAAATTTTTCTTTTATGATGTATTCTTTAAATTTGTATATTGTTATTTTTGAATTTTTAAAATTATCTAACTTCGGTAACGCACCTTTTTTATACCTCAGCGGTGGTGTGGAAATTACAAGCTGCCAAAAAATGATAAAATTTCCCTAACATATTGTTTCCACATTGGCATCATTAACAAATTATAAAAAAAGAAGACTTTGGCAGCGCTCTTTCGAATCAAAGAGTTTCGTATCATGTTATCCATGGTGAAATTAGGAGCCATTTCAACTGTCCACTATCTGCACTTCCCCCAAAATAACTCTGTGATACGCCCTACACTGGAAGTGGCCCTAGCCTACTAAAGTTAGGTGCTCCTCAAACATCCTTTTGTAATTGAACGGTCTAGGCTTCCTAAGGAATCACGTTCTTGACTGCGCGAAAGCACTCCTACTTGTCCGCTTATTCAATGTATTCTTAAAGTCAGTAGCTGCAAGTCAGAACTATATTTCTATTGAACTAATAAAAGTCAGTCAGGAATGAATGATTGACAATTACCCCATTAGTTTCCGTTGAACATCCGCGAACTAGACGGCACGAGCGCAAGACACTTTGTTTGTTTGTTGTGATTACTTTGAGTATTCTTCTTAAAAAATAGCTTCAAAACAACAAAAATTAGTAGGAATTAAAAAAAACCGGAACTATAAATGGTACACCCTTTTCTTGACACATTTTATAAAATTATTTCCGTTTTCAGAGTTACTTTAAACGAAGTGTCCATATCCGGTCATAATAATGACAACATTCTGTTCATGAAATTTGTCCAGTTATGGAAGATGTTAGGTTATAAGGACTGTCCGTAGTGAAAAATTTCACTGTGCTATATATGGTTTAATTTTAGGTGTTACAGAACATCAGTTAGTTAAATAGAGCATTTTCTTAATATTAATGGCTAGACTAGGTATTAATCCTTCCAAAAGCTGTTTTGCTTCCACGTTACTCATTTTTGTGTGCTCTATTTTATTGTATCAGATAAGCTAATATCGTATTACTCAAATAATGTTTAGGCGCCCACAGTACAAATGAATATGCACCGACTTAAATTCTTCATGAAATTGATGAGAACTCCATGACCGTATCTTACCTGCAAATGCATTAACATGCATATCTTGGAGCCCCACGTTTCTACTCCCCCTTCAGGATACCTACGAAACCATAAAGAACAAGTTAGAAACATTGAAATAAACAATTGTGGTCTGTCTCGAATTGTCTTTATGTTGATGCTACTTTTCAGTCAATTTAGCGCTACGGAGGTTAAGATGCCGTGCCATTTGTCTAATAATTGTTTTTCTTTTCAGCAACCACGAAACTTCTATTTCAAACACAATTCACACAATAATACCTAAGGGGAGGCGCAAGAAACAACTGGGTTGCGCAGATATCGAAACATTGAATTCCCACCGGAGTTGTTAACATATGAAAAGTTTTATGCTCAACAATGTTATTTAGAGAAAATTTGTAAAGCACACTTCTCCGACAGTCGGTTATAGCACATGTGTGGTCATCAAGCGAACTTTCGGGTTTAAATATAACCACACGTGTAAATATATAGTATGTGTATTGTTATGTATGTTTCATTGACAGCCACGTCGCAATCAACTGCACTCAACGCTTGCAAGTGTCAGTTATCCTTTGAAAGTTTAAGAGTTGCGAGCAGACCGCTTTCACCCCGCTGCCATGCTCATGTACGTGAGAATTTCAAGTTGCAGAATGCATCCGCATTGCGTAATGTCGGTTGTACAGTTACACTCACAGTACACAATCAAATGAAAACAATGCAATCATCATTTGGCCCAAAAGTATGTGCATATGCCTGTGTGGGTGTACGTATTTCTGTTATTCTCACATACATATGTATGTTGGCTTAAAGATTTTGGTATCTCTTTGATGAAAATAAATTGTTAAGAATTTACCAAACTCAAATTAGACCGCACCAGCAGGTTTGTTCATAGGCCTGATCATTTTGTAGCACAGCTTTGAAATGTACTCATTCGAGTCCAACTGCAATGTAGACTCCGTGTCTACATCTCACGTAAAATCAAACTTAACGGTATATACTCTTCCGCTCAGAGATCATAGGATTTACAAACGATTTGATAGCCAAGCATAATACAGACAATATACATACTAAATATATGAAAAATGCAAACCAGCTGATGAGTCGCTGGTGGCAAAATTACCACCCATTTTACCAAGGCCTTATTCAATCATATAAATATGTATATTTGATTAATTAAAAAACATGTCGGATGTAAAACATGTATATCCCCAGTATTACAATACGAGACTGACTTCATAGATTTGGCATCAAGCGCAACTTTATTTTAATCAAACCCAAAGACACTCATTGAAAAAAGGTTGCATTAGACACACAAAAAGGAATGTTAAGCACCCCCAAAAGGTTCATGCTTATGGATGCTTCTCTGTTCAAAGATTTAGGGTTTTGAGATGATTCACAGAATATCTGAACACTGTTAGAATGATAATTTTGCATAAAGAGTGTCTAGTGAAGTCATCTGAAACGCTTTATGGCATAAATAACCATAATTGGATACTGGAAGAAGACAATTATCCAAAACAAAGGGGCAGTACCCAATCAAAACAAGAAACCCAAATTGTTACTTTACCATAGTTATCACAACCGCCAGACGATAATCCAATAGGGAATGTTTGTGCTTAATATCCAACTTTAGAGCTGCTCAAGCCCTAGCACTGTCGCAAATATCCAGCGATTCTAAAACAAAATTTGAAGATGCGCCGTCAATGCACTTTAGTATGATCGTAGTCACGATCTTGAACGCGATCTCGGAATTGACTCAGTTGCCGCATTAATCCACAAATAGACTTTCTGACCATGTGAACACTGAAGTTTCATCTCTTGTCGCTCAAACTAAATGTAAAGAAAGGCTCAAAATCAAAAAACATCATTTATTCTTTTGTTGTGCAGGGTCCGGCACTCGAAGTGACCAACTTCAGACCGTTCGCGCAGCTGTCGCACTGGAATCAGCGTTTTGCCAAAAGTGAACGCAAGAAAAGTGATCAGCGATGGAATTCAAACGTAATAGTGTGATTGCTTTATATTAAGCTGGAAAATCACAGCCAGCAATTGTTCGTGAGCTCAAACACCTTAATTTGAATAAAGTTTTTGCTTATCGCACCGTCACTCGTTACAAAACGCCATGGAGGTGGTCATCAAAAGACTGCAACGTCACGTGAGATGGTTCGGAAAGTGAAGAAGCGACTTGAGCGAAATCCACGACGAAGTGCCAATCAAATGGCTAAAGAACTTAAAATATCCGACCGCAGCATCCGACGCATATTGAAAAATTAGCTCAAGGTCAAGCCTTACAAGTTCCAAAAGGCCCATGATCTCACACCGAAGCAGCAACAAGTAAGACTTGAGAGAGCAGTTGCTTCGCTTGGCCGAAAGCGGTCAAATTCTGAACATTGTGTTTTCTGACGAAAAATCTTTTCCAATTGAGCAAATCGTAAGCTCTCAAAACAATAGGGTTTACTTGACCGACCGTTCATACGAGAATCTCAGTCACCGGTTGGCCACCAGGATGCAGCACCCGCCACAAATAATGGTTTGGGCCGCTGTCACCGCAGGCACTGTCAGGCAACATCTGTTGATCGCCGACAGCCCGGTCATTCCCCGCTTTTCTTAAGCCAATGAGACTAACGAACATTTAAGCAATCGTTCTTAAATTGAATTTGAAAATGTTTATAATTACAAATATTATTGTTAAAAATTAAGAATTGTCCACCCATTTTCTATTTATTATACATATGTATATCTTAAATGGATAATTTGGAATTATTATTCAAATTTTATTCCCGTAGATTCATACACCGGAAATAACGTTAGTTTATAATTAACTTATGTAAAATAATTTATTATTTATTTTTATTGAAATTCAGGGGTTTTGTTAGAGTTTTAGGGAAATAAATTATGGAGGAGTTGTAACACTGCCTTATAATATATTACATTATGTATGTAAGTATGTAAGTATATTAAAGCTGTTGTCCTGCCACTTGTCAATGTTTATGTAACTCAATTTTAGCTTTGGGATATGCAAGTACATTTATTGCATTGTATGTACATTAGGGTGATTCAAAAAAAATTTTTTTTTTTTTCAATTGGTACTCGCAAAAATAGGTTCCTAGACACCTCTAAGAAAGCCTCTCCAAATATGAGTTTTTAATTGTAACGGGAAGGTCCTCCGCCTAACGGTTTTCTATTTTTTCTTATTATCAGATAGAAAAAATTATATCTCGCTTCCAACTACTTGAAAAAATATCTTGTTAATTAGGTTTTGTAGGAAATTGAATGCTCTAAAATATGGTCTATTATGATTTTTTCGTAAACCCAACCGTTTAAAAGATATTAACGGTTGAAATTTGACTATTTTTGGAAAAATTCTTTTTTTCTTATTAATTTTATAACTCAATGAAAAAAAATTATTATGAATGATGAAACTTATAGGCTTTCTTAAGAGGTGTCTAGGAACCTATTTTTCAGAGTACCAAACGATCCACCTTAATATGCATTGATGTTTGGCGATGAATATCTCGTAAACGCTTAACTTAATCGAAATATCGTAGTAGACCATTTTTATAGAGCAGTAAATTTCCTACAAAACTATGTGTATCATCTTTCATAATAATTTTTTTTCATTGAGTTATAAAATTAATAAGAAATAAAGAATTTTTCCAAAAATAGTCAAATTTCAACCGTTAATATCTTTTAAACGGTTTGGTTTACGAAAAAATCATAAGAGACCATATTTTAGAGCATTCAATTTCCTACAAAACCTAATTAACAAGATATTTTTTCAAGTAGTTGGAAGCGAGATATAAATTTTTCTATCTGATAATAAGAAAAAATAGAAAACCGTTAGTCGGAGGACCTTCCCGTTACAATTAAAAACTCATATTTGGAGAGGCTTTCTTAGAGGTGTCTAGGAACCTATTTTTGCGAGTACCAATTGAAAAAAAAAAATTTTTTTTGAATCACCCTAATGTACATAGTATGTATATACATACATTTAGTTTGAAGTTTTTCGTTCTGTGCGATTGCCGTAATTTCATTTGTTTAAAACACAAAAATGTATAAATTTTATAAATTTGGGGTTGAGGAGTTGAATAAATAAAATAATTCATCAGTAAGTAGTTTGCAAGTTTTGAAATACTTCGAATGCTATTAAGATAAATTGAAGTTTTCTATCTAAGAACCGTTATTAAATGGCGTTTTATAACAATATGTCAATTTGACATTTACGAATGTAGCCATGCTTATTTCGAATTTTACGCGAATAAAAAATTTTAATAAAGGTATCTCAATTTTTATTCGAGATTTCATTTAGACAGAGATTGTAAATACTTAAAATGGAAGGAACTCTACAGCGCACATTAGGTCAAATGAGCGTTTTTTCTGTGCAAAATTAATAACGATTATAAAATTATGCTATTCAAACCAAAACCTGTAAGGATTTCAGAAGCAGGAGTAACCGTATTATAAAAAGTGGAAATTAACCCTCTAACGACAAAAATTTAAAATAACTCCTTTTGCAGCCATTAATGAAAACAATACATTGTTTCATTTATTAATTTTATTTGTACTGAAACAATTAATTAATCACATAAATCTAATTCATTATGTAAATTAAAATTAAAAAGTTCCTCCTCAGTTTCATTAATTTCATCATCTTGGTTGTTAAGTAGTTCAATGACTTCAGGAGGAAGTGTGATACGTTTCCTCTTTTGAATGCGTTTACTTAAAAAAAAGTGGAAATTAATGGATCTGAACCCCATGGGAAGTGCAGTATTTTCTATTATTTCTCTTGAATGTATTAGTACTTTATGGACTGTAGAATTCATTGGCAGCCCGGGATATAGCTCCTGAAAACGCTTTGCTGTTTGAAAGCAATATATTTCAAATTTGCTTGCATTGATTTCAAACTCGCAGGATAGACAAATCAAAATTATTTTGAAACGAAATATAAGGTCTTCGTCAATATCAGTTATTTTAGACAAAATAGTGTGTTCAGTAAAAGCTCGACGAGCAGTGTTCCCGTCATTTGTGGAACCGGAGCCCGCTACTCTGGGCATATCTACGCGAAGTCCAAGCTTTTTCCAAAAATCGTTTTGAATGTCTACTTTTCTTTTTAAGACAGGTAACTTATCTTCTCCTCGTATCTGCCACTTTTGTATTTTGCATTTATAGCCCAAATGTAATAGAAATTCAAAAAATCTAATCCAACAATGAAGGGGGCTAATTCCAAATTTTAATGTTTCTTCTTTTGCACGAAATACTTCACTTTTGTAATCACACGTGTTCATAACGTCCTTAGGTGTAGCACCACAAATGGAACAAGCCTGGTTTGATCTAGTCCCAGTTATAATGTTTAAAACTTTGCCATCAATTAGTGTTAAAAATAATTTAAAGGATACTTCCACAGATTTTCCAGCACCAATTGATATTGTTAGGGTTTTCAAGGCATCAATCTCATTTTTTAATTCCAGGTGCTCCTTTAAAACCACTTCTTTGTCTCTTTTATGTACTCTTTTGTCTCTTTTATGTACTCCAGTTTAATGGGACGGCAAAATCTTACAGACTGCGGTGTGCGGTTGTTCCAAATTGGTTTACCCGATGAGAGCAGTAACCTTAAGTAAATGACTGTTGTAGCCAATAGAGAGCTATCGCTGCTATTTGACGAACCTGGCTCATTAAATGTTTGCTTAAATTGAGCTTGGCTGTCAAATCCGTAGCTTAATATCAATTCAGATCATACAAAATTTGTCTTTTCCGCTTCCATTACAGCTTGAAACACTTTTCTTTGCATATCAACAATTTTTTCAGCCGTATGTTGTAAAATATTTCGCAACGGAACTTTGGCTAGGGTCTCACTTGCTTCTATACCCTCAGGTCGACATTTTAAATTTGCGGCTGTAATTTTGCTATAATGAGGATATATGTCGCTGTTCCTTTTTTTGCTTCCATCGCGTATTGCATTTAGCTAAAGCCTCATCCGCTGAATAAGGAATTGGCTTTTTGGGATCCTCGTTGACAAATTTCCGCATTTTTGATGGCCTTGTTGGACTTTCCATGTTTACTTTCAGGACTGCAGCCAGATCAGTATCACCTTGTGTACGAGCTGATGTTGGTGCTGCACGAACTAGAAGATTAGTATCAGCTTTTTCAGCTGATAAGTCTGCGGCTTCTTTTCTTTTTCCGAAATCTGATTTGGATTCTGATTTTTAGAAATGTCATATAACACAAAATTTGTTTCAGTATTAAGCCACGCTTCATTTTGTTTTTAAAGGTATTTATGTTTCTGTAGATTTTTCCCACTTTGTTGCCAATTTTACGCAAAAACAAGTAAGGAAGAGCTAAGTTCGGGTGTCACCGAACATTTTATACTCTCGCATCATAAAGTGATAATCGAGATTTCATTATCCGTCATTTACATATTTTTCAAATACTGTATTTGTGTAAAGTTTTATTCCGCTATCATCATTGGTTCCTAATGTATACAGAGAAGCCATCAGATGGAATTCAAAATAGCGTTATATTAAAAGAAGGCGTGGTTGTAAACCGATTTCATCCATATTTTGTACATATCATCAGGGTGTTAAGAAAATATTACATACCGAAATTCATTGAAATCGGTGTAGTAGTTCCTGAGATATGGTTTTTGGTCCATAAGTGGGCGACGCCACGCCCATTTTCAATTTTTAAAAAAAGCCTGGGTGCAGCTTCCTTCTGCCATTTCTTCAGTAAAATTTAGTGTTTCTGACGTTTTTTGTGAGTCGGTTAACGCACTTTTAGTGATTTTCAACATAACCTTTGTATGGGAGGTGGGCGTGGTTATTATCCGATTTCTTCCATTTTTGAACTGTATATGGAAATGCCTGAAGGAAACGATTCTATAGAGTTTGGTTGACAAAGCTATAGTAGTTTCCGAGATATGTACAAAAAACTTAGTAGGGGGCAGGGCCACGCCCACTTTTCCAAAAAAAATTACGTCCAAATATGCCCCTCCCTAATGGGATCCTTTGTGCCAAATTTCACTTTAATATCTTTATTTATGGCCTAGTTATGACACTTTATAATTTTGTGGGCGTGGCAGTGGTCTCATCATGATTTGGGACGATTTTGCCCATCTTCGAACTTAACCTTCTTATGGAGCCAAGGAATACGTGTACCAAGTCTCATCATGATATCTCAATTTTTACTCAAGTTACAGCTTGTACGGACGGACGGGCAGACGGACGGACAGACGAACGGACAGACAGACATCCGGATTTAAACTCTGCTCGTCACCCTGATCACTTTGGTATATATAACCCTATATCTGACTCTTTTAGTTTTGGACTTACAAACAACCGTTATGTGAACAAAACTATAATACTCTCCTTAGCAACTTTGTTGCGAGAGTATAACAAGTAAGGAAGGGCTAAGTTCGGGTGTCACCGAACATTTTATACTCTCGCATGATAAAGTGATAATCCAGATTTCATACGGTATTTGAAAAATATGTAAATGACGGATATTTTTCCGTCCGTTTTTTTTTCGTAATATCCGTCATTTACATATTTTTCAAATACCGTATTTGTGTAAAGTTTTATTCCGCTATCATCATTGGTTCCTAATGTATATATTATACAGAGAAGGCATCAGATGGAATTCAAAATAGCGTTATATTGGAAGAGGCGTGGTTGTGAACCGATTTCACCCATATTTCGTACATGCCATCAGGGTGTTAAGAAAATATTATATACCGAATTTTATTGAAATCGGTTGAGTAGTTTCTGAGATATGGTTTTTGGTCCATAAGTGGGCGACGCCACGCCCATTTTCAATTTTTGAAAAAAACCTGGGTGCAGCTTCCTTCTGCCATTTCTCCCGTAAAATTTAGTGTTTCTGACGTTTTTTGTGAGTCGGTTAACGCACTTTTAGTGATTTTCAACATAACCTTTGTGTGGGAGGTGGGCGTGGTTATTATCCGATTTCTTCCATTTTTGAACTGTATATGGAAATGCCTGAAGGAAATGACTTTGTAGAGTTTGGTTGACATAGCTATAGTAGTTTCCGAGATATGTACAAAAAACTTAGTAGGGGGCGGGGCCACGACCAAATATGCCCCTCCCTAATGGGATCCTTTGTGCCAAATTTCACTTTAATATCTTTATTTATGGCCTAGTTATGACACTTTATAGGTTTTCGGTTTCCGCCATTTTGTGGGCGTGGCAGTGGGCCGATTTTGCCCATCTTCGAACTTAACCTTCTTATGGAGCCAAGAAATATGTGTACCAAGTTTCATCATGATATCTCAATTTTTACTCAAGTTACAACTTGCACGGACGGACAGACAGACATCCGGATTTCGACTCTACTCGTCACCCTGATCATTTTGGTATATATAACCCTATATCTGACTCTTTTAGTTTTAGGACTTACAATCAACCGTTATGTGAACAAAACTATAATACTCTCCTTAGCAATGTAAAAATGTAATATTTGCGATATATGTTTCTCAATTTCATCCGAAAGTATATTAACTTCAATTTTGCCAACTACATATTTTAAAACAGCATCAAACTTTCCTTTTTTTGTGCATTCTTTTCGCCAAATATCAAACAAATCAGCTTTTTTTATGCAGAGGTTTCCTAAACAAAAATAGATAAACGCAAAGAATAGGTGTTTAAACAAAATGCAAATAACTCATTATTTATTACTTTATTTATATCATCAATTTGAAAGGGGTCAAATGGGGTCAAAATTTTTGAAGTCTTACAGAAGTCAAAGTTTTAGATAAATTCTACAGTTTTAAGGTTATGTAGACTAATGAATTATTATCAAGTATAGCGACATACATATAAGCCAATGTTAATTAAATACATATATTCTTACTTGTAGCTTTATTTTCCATTTTCCACTAATGAATTATTATCAACACAATTCGATAAACACACTCTTAAAGATGACCAATCACTACTGAACTTGCAATCACATTTGTTGAAAGACTTGCATCGATTGACTTTGACGCACACGTGTGTAACGGTACTCTATATTTAGCACAAACAAAAATCACGTGTCTTTGTTTTGGAGTATTACCAATTAAAAAACAACAACAACAAAAGTAAAACGGCACTTTGATTCTTATCACTTTTGCACAGAAAAAACGCTCATTTGACCTAATGTGCAGCGTCGCAAGTTCTCTGAGTGCCATTCACTTGGGAGTGGCCAGAAATGATTATTTTGCATATGGCACAAACAGCTCACGACTTCCGATCTTAGACCAAGTATCCTCTGGGTAATCAAAAAACATACTTTTGAAGGCGAACTAAAGTGAGCAGGCGAATCATCTCTCCCCAGGGTTGCGCGCTGGGTTTGGGATCCGCCACGCAGAAACCACTCCCGATGAAAAAGAAACACTCCATTTTTGATGACGTCCATTGCAAACGTATTAAAAATTATGATTTAAGGGCATGCACCAGGAATGTCCGATCCCTTAATTGGGAATGTGCCGATGCCAAACTGGTTGATGTTTTCGTAAAGGTAAAGGCTGGCATCACCGACGTTCAATAAATGCGATGGACGAAAGGAACGCAAATTCGGTGTGGATTCGTGGTGGGAGAGAGACTCCGTCGCCGAGTCCTGGCATTCACCCCGAAGATGAACGTCCTGCCACAATCCGCATCAAAGCGAAGTTCTTCAACATATCGCTGATTTGCGCTCACGCCCAAACGGAAGAGAAGGACGATGTGAACAAAGCTGTCTTCTATGAGCTGCCCCACCACGATGTCAATATCGTGCTTAGCGACTTTAACGCCAAGGTGGGCAAAGAAGGTATTTTTGGCACAACCACCTCTGTGCATCAAAAAACGCATAAAGTATGCCACCGAGCGTACTATGTGAAAGATTAAAGCCCATCGTCAACAAACCGACTGGACCTTATCAATGTGGCTTCAGGTCTGGAAAAACAACAACTTACCAGATAGTCACTATGCACCAAATCTTGGAAAAGACTTGTGAAAATAGGGTCGACACATACCACCTCTTCGTCGATTTTAAAGCCATCTTCGACAGCACGATAAAGAACTGCTTCTGTGATACAATGTCTGGACTTGGTATCCCCGCAAAGCTAATACGGGAGCGACCTCTCCGACCTTTTTGATACCAAGCCAAGTTTCAGACAGTGAGACTCCCTATCGTGTGACTTTTTCAGTCTGTTGCTGGAGAAAATAATCTGGTCTAGCAGGCCTAAATAGAGAAGGTGTATTCTTGTATAAGGGTGTACAACTGTTAGCGCATGCCGATGACATCGATATCATTGACCATAACAATCGCGCCGTTAATTCTATTTTCTTCCCGATGTCCTATCTGCACAGTCGTCTGTAGATGCAGGTCAAGGCCCTTGGATCATTATATCCGCAGTGCAATTCTAAATTTATAATAAGGTATCGTAATTTATGTTGTTGTGGTTGTTTTAACGGTTATCAATCCCCGTTAGGATGGTAAGGGTTATCCATGTTGCCGTCGATGTCATCTAGCGGGAGGCCCAGGAAATGGGCTGGTTCGACGGGGTCAGACCAAAGGGAAAGGGGCATTAGATGAGTAGGGTTGCCGGCGAGAAGAGAGGAGTTCATTATGCTCCTTAACTGGGAACATAAGCCTCTCACTATGTTGGTGTTAGATGGGAGACATCAAGAGGCATCCTGTCGTGGCCCGGAGTGCAGTGTTCTGACAAGTCTGGAGTTTCCTCTTCTGCGTACGACTGAATCGATGGTGGATTTGGTGGGTGAAAGTGTGAGGTTCCGTGCAGTAAGGAAACGAGAAAGGTCGGAGAGGTAGTTGTTTACTTTCGAACACATACCATCGATTCCATTGCCCGACGTCAATATCGTGCAATCATCTGCGTACGAGATTATGGAAACCTCCTCTGGTGGCTGTGGGAGTTTCGAGATGTAGAAGTTAAACAGTAACGGTGAGAGGACACCACCCTGCGAAACCCCCTGTTCTTCTCAGTTTAGATGTTTCGCCTCGAAATAGTACGGATAATTATCGACCGCTCAGGTAGTTCATGGTCCACCTCTTCAATCCTGAAGGAAGCGTAGTTTTCTCGATGTCCTGCAGCAGCTTTGTGTGGTTGACTGTGTCAAAAGCTTTTGACAAGTCCAACGCTACGAGTATCGTTCTCTCACAGGGTGGTTTCTGGTTGAGGCTCCGAACTATCTGAGCGTTTATGACGCTAAGTGCTGTGGTGGTGCTGTGCGCCTTTCGGAATCCGTGCTAGTGGCTGGCCTCAAATGTTCTCACTACTGGGGAGAGGATGAGTTATTGGACGATAGGACTCCCTTTTGTTGGCGGGTTTCCCAGGTTTCAGTAGTGGGACCACTCTTCGGACTTTCCACAGATCGGGTATTTGAGGAGTGGTCAGCGACAAGTTGGGCACCTTGGTAAGATAGCTTACTGCCGTAGAGCCTAGATTCTTTAGCACAAGCATGTTGATTCCGTCAGGGCCAATTGATTCAGATGATTTCGATTTGTTGATGGCATTCTGAACCTCCTCATCGGTGAAAGTAAGTGGCGCGCAGTCGTTTGGCATAAGGTATTAGGAATGGGTAGGTACGGTTGTCCACATAAGCAAAATCAGGAGGTTTCTCGATCGAGATAATTATGGGCAGATGGTCTGATGCGAGAGTTAGCATAGATTGCCAGGTTATGCTATATATCAGACCACCACTAGCAATGGTAATATCAGGCGAGCTGTTGCAGGTGCCCATAACTCTGGTGGGGGCTTCGTCATTCATTGTGCAGAATGTCGAATCGTCAATCTGTTCCAAAAGCTCCATCCCCCTACGATCGTTTGACAGGCAGGAATGGCGAAGATCGTGGTGCGCGTTAAAGTCGCCTAGTACCAGACGGTTTTCACCACGAAGTAGCGCCTATATTCGGGTGATATCCTGTAATGCAATATTCGAGCTCGACATCGCCTGACCGGATAGCTATACCCTAACATTCTAGGGTAGTATCCCTGCGGTCGATGTCTTCATCGATTAGACGATACTGCACGGTGTTGTGCAATATAAAGGCTAGGCCACCACCATTATCTCGCTTGCGATCCTTGCGTATAACGTTGAAACTGGCACAACTTAGAAGATCTGAGGGGCTGTTCAGTTTGGTTTCTTGGACCGCAGCTAACGATACGCGTTCCTATTCATAAGTGCAACTCTCTCCTCAATCTTACTCTGGAGCCGTTGCAGTTTGTCGCGGATGTCCGTAGGTGATCCTGGGGGTGAGGGAGTGGCGTGTAGGTGGTATTTGTTGCAGCTGCAGAACCCGCAGGGGCGGTTGTCGAACTGTAGTGTTGATTAGCGACTCCGCTGTTGTGTGTTGCGGGGGCAGACTCGCGTGGTTCGCAGGCCGGAACACGCCGGGAAATGACACCAGCCAGTGCAGGAATCGCACTTAACTGATGTGACGTTCCGACGTATCACGGTCTGACACACGGAACAGACTATGCGAGGATTTGATCGTGATGAAGGTTGGGGGGGCGGGGGGACAAGTCGGAGTGAGAGCTATGTTGCCTGTTTGAGCTCCTGGGTACCGTGGAGGTCCTCTGTGGGCCACTCGGGGTGGTGCAGATTGCACAGCCGTTGAGGCTAGTGTCGCAGTATTGCGTAGGCAACATGGGGCCACGTAACTCGTGGTCCACTCCCTGTGAGTCTTAAGGTCTGAGCAGGTCTTAAGATGACGCCATCCATTTCCCGGATTGGACTCAATGCCAGCACGAGTCAGGAAGATACGGAGCAACCCTGCAGCAAGGCATTGCTCCAATGACGACAAACAAAGATTAACACTTACCGATGCAAACGGGGTTAGATCGCCGAAAAAACAGCCCTTGTGGGAATAATTTATAACACACGACTGTTGCGGGAAAAAACTACACTACGGATGGCTTTAGCACGCATCACGGCAATTCAAAATTCTGCACAATGAATGACGAGGTTTCATCCGGGGTCGAATCGTTACATCCGTGCACGGATTGACAAACATACGAAAGAAAATTACGTGATACGTCAATCGTATGCGGTGATTGGCATTATGACATACGATAGCAAACGGATCGTAATGTATTTTCAATTCACAATAGTTTTTAAATTCCACATTGCTTTGGATCGAATTTTAGGTCACAATAGATGTGGAACTGTCAAAACTTTTGCGAAATTTTCAATAAATTTGTTAGTTTAAATATAAAGTGGTTGAATATCAGGGTGGATCCGACTTTGTTTTTTTATTTGAGCTCTGGTGAGAGTGATGGGGATGAAAAAATAGTGCGGAGGCAACTAAGAGATCGCAGCAATCCTTTGGCACTGCCGAATACAGCGTAGGTATATAAAAAATAAATCATGAAACCTCATTAACGAAGTTTTCTTTGCAGATTTTTAAAACGATTTCGTCTAACTAAAGAGGCTTTTGAATATGTCCTAAATAATATATGTTTAACGCAATCTGACGTCAGAGCAGTGCCTCCAGTGCTACAATTAGCAACCACAACAAAAGCTAATTAAATATCAAAATGGATCCAACTTGGTTTTATTATTTGAGCTCTAGTGAAAGTGATGGGGATAAAAAATAGTGCGGAGATAGCTAAGAGATCGTAGCACTAGCGTAGCTATAAAAAAAAAAAAAAAAAAAAAAAAAAAAAAAAAAAACAAATTATGAATCCTCAATAACAAAATTTTCTTTGTAGATGAATCGTTGAATAAAGCATTGGAATCTTAAAAAGACGGTGGAGAATTTTAGGATATAGCAAGAGAGGAAGGTATCACTCCACAAAGGTGGAAGATTTGTTAACAATTGTGAGGCATTACATAACATCTGCATAAAATATACAATAAGTTACGACTCTTAAAAAAGCGATTCTTAACATACACAAGAAATGGGTAGCGAACCGTCTCACCGCAATCGACCAAACGATAAGAAACCAAATAAAGTATTCTTTAATAAATTTAATTCAAAAATGTATATGTCCGTTACCTTGTAAATAATTTTATTTTTAATGTCAACTAAAATACAAAAATTTTGCTCATATAAATAACTTTTTTTAAGTAGATATTCCATTCATTGGTTTCTTATTTATGTTCATTTTTACTAAAAATTATAAAAAACATAAAATTTAAAAAAATTTGCTTACACTTCCATAAATTTGTCTATTACGATTGGTTATTTGTGTTCGAATGACGATTCGAACAAACGGATACCTTTATATACTCGTTCACGTATGTCATCATGCCAGATTACGACAGAAGCGTTACGATAACGTATTTCATAATACGAAATACAGGCTTTTACGTAACGAGTGATACGTTCACGAATGTAACGATTCTACCCCAGGGGGGTTACTCTGTAATACGATAGTAATATGAAAATGTTCGCATCTTCAATTTTGGTACTTTGTAATTCGACAATCATAGTAAGTTTTGAAATTTTCGAATTTAGTTTTTCCCTTTCCCATTCAGTTTTTCCCTTTCGCATTGGCGGTACTCTGCTTTGCTAAAGCAATTGTCAAACATGCGTTATATTCGAAATTTTTGTGCTACAAGTATAGAGAAGTCGCATTGCTTGAAAATGTTAGTTTCAAATATAAATTAGTCGTTTTAATTGATACTAAAATATATAACGCCGAGCATATGAACTATTTTGCACAAATTTACAGGGAAGAACCGAAAATAAAACAACAAACTCAACCAAAGCAATTTGAAATTCTCGTGGATTTCATGAAGGCTAAAAACACCAGACGCCAAAAGTACCTCCAATAATTTATGGAAGAATTTAGTTTCCCATTTAAACGCAGCTGGGCCACCATTGCGCGTCATTGCGAGGTGGAAAAAGGTAATTCCAACAATTGCACAGATAAATTATAAATGTGATTAAATGTAATCAATTAAAGGGGTTGGGTTTACTCTAGTATCTCATTTTCATTGCTTATTCCTCTTAAATGCGTGCACGGATTTTTTTAAATTTATATAGCACGGATAGCCAATGAATTAAACTTTGGTTTAAATGTAAATTTATTGTTAAATGTTAATTTGTTTTTTAGATATAAGTAAGCAAAAAACGCACATTTTCACATTTGCTCAAACAATGGCTCTCTTCTTTTGAAGTTTTTGTTGCACTGCTTGCAAAAAATTTAACCAATTTAACACACATACATTCTTTGAAATATATTTAATTGAATTAATGATAAATTATGAATTTTAAGTTGCAATTTTATGTACAATTTAATAAATAAAACAGCTTTAAATTACGTGTTATACTGTTCCTTTAAATGTAAGCAAAATTACTGAATTTGAACTGTCAAACGACGAAGAAAATAAGCACAAAAGGAAGACAGTAATAACCCAACGAATCAAAATGGTAGGTCTTATATACATTTGGGTTACTTTACATAGGACTCGTTTCGGATCGAAGGTTGAAAGTATTAACAAAATACGTCCATGTAACGAAAATTTGGAATAAAAAATCGCGCCAAATTTTCGCCTGCGGCGCTTGTTTCATCGCGCCTGCTTGTTTCAATGTAATATTTTATATTGAAAATCGCGCGATTTTTTATTCAAAATTTTCGTTATATGGACGTAATATATTGCCCACTTTTCAGGGTCTTGTATAAATGGTTGGTTGGGTTATCTTGGTATTACCGATACATATACAATTTTTAATTTTCAGTGTTTTTATTATTTAAATAAAGTGGATTTCCACTTTAATTCATTGAAATAATAAAAATAATAAACATAGAGTCACTCTATGCGTAAAAATACATACATTTTATAATAATTAGTGAAAATTGTATGGAAAAACTGCGATTTTACACCATTTTCAGGAGGCTGCCCTGGAGCCCCCCGTGGTCCTAGGGGGGGAAGGGTGCTATTATTCAAAAGCTCCATTCATTACCTTTCAAATGAGGGGGGTAGCAAGCCCCCAACCCCCTCCCCCTTTGCGCAAAACCTCTTCAAAATGAGATACTAAACTAAACATTCCCCCTGGAGGTGGTCCCTCACTTTCCATACCCTTATCACAGTTAGAGCATCAAGTGAGTGAGTTATTGTCAATAGAGGAATCAATAAATTTAATGAGTGGTACCTTGTCATTCGGTGCAGCTACAAGCAGCATGTCACTACCGAACCAAATACACAAACCAGTGAACTACCACAATGTTCCAAAGTGGCATGCCCACCTCACAAAAACAGCAGACTACCACAATGTTCAAATGTGACGTACCCACCCCGCAAAAAGCAGCAGACTCTGCTTGAACAACAAGAAGAAAACCAAATTATATTCCACAATAACTCGATTAAAGTGTTAAACGATATAAATTTTAATATAAAAAACATTTTTAAAACATTGAAAAAAGAAATAAATTATAAAAACGGAGACTAAGCTTTGAAAAGGAAAATTTTCTATATAAACAAAAAAATGATGAACAAAAATTGAGAAACTGGAAAATATAAGTTAACTAACTATATAACTGTGAGAAGTAGAATTAAAAACTACAAATTTAATCTGTAATTATTTAAATTTAATTTTCCTTATTATAATGAAATAAAAGACTGGATTTATTAATTTGCAAATAGTTCGTTTTAATTAAGTTGAGTTACGAGCATTTATCATATTTGTTTTAATATCGTCCCTAATGTTTCTAGCAATAGTAATAAAATTACCACTATTAGGTAATCTATATTAGTGGTGGAAAATTCTTCTGGATCAAGTGTAATATTAATTGGTACTTCTACCTTGTACAAAATGCATATATTGTGTAGAGCGTAGCATACGTTCAAAATTTTAACAACTTTTTCAGGCGCGTAATGTAGCTCTCTTGCAGATAACAAGCATAGAAATCTCCCTTTCAATACACCAAACACGCGTTCAATTAGTGATCGGCCTTTTGTAAACTGTTGGTTGAAATAGAGTTCATCAGAACGTTCTGGCGCATTCCTATATGGTGTTAGCAGCCAAGGTTCAAGAGGATATCCGGAGTCTCCTATAATAATAATAACAAAATCATATACATAAGTGTTGCTGAGAGATGTTGATAATTTCTTTTAAAACATCAATATAATGTAATAATATATAACAATTTTATCTTATGGCGATTTAGCCGCCATAAGTTATTATTACAGTTATATATACTCACCAAGAATTCGTTCGCTTCTATTTCCATTTTCGTAGGTCGTCCTCAAACTTTCACGTTCTCCTGAGAGGTTCCATACGTGGGAGTCATGCGACTCGCCTCCAAATCTACCATTTACTGCCCTTATCTGCATTTTGTGATCGCATATCTAAAAAAAAGTTTTAGGTCATTGCACTGGAATCAATATAAGTATGTACGTGTATATTATTGTATTTATGAATGTTCTTACCACCATTGCATTTATGCTGTGTTTTAGTTTACGATTAAAAAATAAGTGTTAATTCCGTGATTCATTTCCCATCAATCACTCCAATTACGCCTGGAATTCCGGACGTCAAGTAAAAGGTTCTATTTGCTTCAATTTTTTCCTCAATGGTCAAGGGAAACATGATATGCTTTGGGCACAGAGTTTTCTCGATAGCATCGCACACTTCCAAGATGCATTGGGAAACCGATTGTTGGGCTAGCCCGAATGCCCATCTTAGGCGATCGAGTGTTGATACCCGCCCAGTGCGAAGAACTCAAGGTTGTTGACAGTTTTACAATTTCTGGAATTGATGTGGTCCTTTGAGCGACTTTTAATTGGGGTCTTATGTTGTCCAAAACATATAAAAATGCGTGCTTATTGAGGCGGAAATTTTGCATGAAGCTAAAAACATAAAATGTGTAGATGTTAAGTACATTTTAAAACCGCAATTTTTTACTAACCTTTTATCGCTTAGACAACAAATTAACAAACAAACGAAGAACAAATTATTATTATTTTCTTTATTTTGCTCGTTTATACTTTGACATTTTTGGAAGTAATGCCAACAATTACATTAAAAGAAAAAAAGCAATGGTGAACAACATTGTTAGTGATGCGTAAGCAATACAGAGTATCAATTGCCAATCGCATCGCATTGGGCTTTCGAATC
Source organism: Bactrocera neohumeralis (assembly GCF_024586455.1). Lineage (NCBI taxonomy): Eukaryota > Metazoa > Arthropoda > Insecta > Diptera > Tephritidae > Bactrocera > Bactrocera neohumeralis. Next base: position 31,269,070 of record NC_065919.1, on the reverse strand, counting down.
GCAATGTCTTTCGCATCGCTTTACAGGGTAAGCCCCAGGACTATGGGTACTTGTAATAAATAGTTCATCTGATAAACCGTCGCTGGTGGTGGTCTGAAGGCCGAGATATTTTAACCAGCAATTAATAATGGTACCTTCAACCGACAAGACTAAAAGATGTGTTACCCGGCGGCTGTGCAAAATACTAGGAAACTGCGTCCAATTACTTTCATTGATGTGTAGATTCAGAGCGTCATCAGCAAGACGATGTTGATACTATAGCATTTAGGTTCGACGGAAGTAACTGCCTAACCAAGGTCATCAGGCTCTCGCTGATCACTTTTCAAATACGCGATACCAGAGTCTTAAAGATCAACAAGACTTCCTTAAAATGTACAACACCACAACAGCACTTAGCTTCATAAACGCGCAAATAAAAATCACCCAGTGAGTAGTTTAACGTGTATATTTCGGAACTGCCTCAACCATCAGAGAGAATTTCCATCTCCTCTTATGCATATGATTGATGTCAGGCAATGGAATCGAAGGCATGGGTTCGAATGTAGACAAATATCTCTCAGATCTTCCTCTCCCTTCCTAAATTCACAGAGACCTCAATTCCCTCGACAATTGACCTGGTCATCATTAAAGGCTCTATAACATCAAATGTCGGGCAGTGGAATTAATGGCATGAGTTCAAAAATGTACGTCTAGGAGCACATATGCCATACAATATTTTAAAACAAAAAACGTTTTATTTTTATACTCAAAATTATATCCACTTAATCTGACAAAAGGCCTAGAATAGTATTTAGAAATTACGAACATCTTAAACGCCTCTTATTCTTGTTTGTTCGGGTAGAAGTTTTCTTGTTCAGCAATGCACATCAACGCAAGTTTTATATCGGACCGTTTTTTCACACTTTCTTCACGCAGAACATTACATTCATTTGTAAGTACTTTTACTTTAAATTCTAGAAATTTTAATGCTTCCTCCAAGGTGAATTCCACGAAATAACCTTTTCCTACATCAACCAAGACCGAGTTGGAAGGGTTATCCACTTTAGCCTCCATGAACATATTGCCTCCAATATCTACGAAATAAATAAGCTATTAGAAAACAAAATTTAATTCGCTTACTTACCCATTTGTGTTTTAAAGGAACCATCAGAGTTTTCATTTAGCGCCTCTAATGTATTTTTGAGTTGCACATACTCCATAATTTCACCGTTGTAGTTATTTATATGGTGCTCTAGTTGTTTCAGATCTTCCTTGAGAAATTCATTAACAAATATTTCTAAATTTTTAGAAGTAAATAGTGACATTTTTGATATCTCGCAACAGAAATGAGGATTTTTCAAGCCAGTAGAGATGATAAAAGAGAAGCTGCTACATAAACTTTAGAGAAGACGATATCTTCGTTTGATCCCAATTATAGAGTGAATATTAACAGAAACTATATAACGTATAATTTCTACAAAAATTTACAGTATTAATCAAACGAACAAAGTATAAAATAGGTTTTTTACTATGAACTTCTTTCAAAGAACATCACTTAAATATGAAAATATAGATATTGTAATCTTCCTATTGACACTATCGATTATTGGTATAAAAGTCTGTACATCTTTGGCTGTGAAGAATCAGCTGTTGGTAAACAGAGAACGTAAGTCGGTTAGTTACGATATTTGATAATCAACACTGAAACAAAATAACACATAACAGGGTGACATGACTATTTAATAGACATAGATATTTAAAATAATAGCCGTTGTAATATAATGGAAATAAATTTTCAACGTCATACAAATTAAATATACATAAATGTATTTGTGCAATAAAATTTTCTTTCCTCTGATGTCCTATTTCTATACATAATGAGTTTAAATCCAGTATCATTGTCAAAAAACTTTAGACTCGAATAATTTCAATATGCTGTGAATTAATTTACAGTCAGAAAATTTTGAGGACTAACTTAGGAATCACTATTCAACTTTATGTATCTTACTAGCATGCATAGCATACATGAACTAATAATTTACAAAATCATATTAATGTTTCTTTTTTTGTTAATTGTAAATAATTTATTCTAATAAGTGTGGTAAATGTGCACGCAAATTAGTTATAAACTTCAATACGCTTTATAATACAACGACATCAAATTCTGCGAAGTCCATTACGCTCGTTCATAACTGTGCGCTGTGCTCTTTTTTCTGTGCGCCTGGTCAACCACAATTCACTTCATATGTATGTATCTTCGATGACAAATTGAAACTGGAAATCATTAATTTATTTACATATATGTTCTAAGCACCCTAAAGTGATTTTTTTTTGATATGTTTACTTAATTTATTCTCGATTTAGCTCTTTTACTATGAAAATGTTGCCCAATCGAAAAATCGTAGTACTTCAAAAGAGTCAATTTTCAATTATAATGCGCTGCAAAATGAACAAAAGCCGACATAGCCGACCTCCGGCTCAAATGGAATGTTAGCTTAAATCCAGTGGCGTAGCTACAACTTCGGGCGCCCGGGGCCAAGGATGTTCTGCCGCCCCCTTTATTTACCTACCTACAAGTTTCATGAGGTGGTTCAAACAAAAGTGAATTTTTACAAAATATCTTCGATATTAAGTATATAAAATTTAGGAAAATTTGCGTGGCTTCTAGGCAAATTTTGAAGTTCCAAAATTCTCACAATACGGTTTTTGAGGAAATGTATAGTAAATTTACAAGACATCTTATTAAAAGCCATAGAAAAAAACCCATTTTCGCCCTATATCTTGTACACTTTGGACACAATTTGCAAGAATTTTTGACCGAATTGGATTTTAAAAAACAGCGAAGATCGTTTTGGCGCCCCCAATACGGTGCGCTCGGGGCGACGGCCCCCTTAGAGCAAAGGCTTCCCGAATAATTAGTGATTTCCGAACGATATCAAGCGATGTTGCTAAAGTGCTAAAGTAGGTCGGCATGACGCCTATTGACATCCAGGGGGACAAATTCGAGAGACTATACCAGCTATTTGAGACGTCTACAAGGCGGAAAAAACCAGAGAGAAAGTATGGGTTCCAAATTAATCATGACGTCAATCCGTATTGTTCGACGTGTACAGGGTGCACAGGAGACTCTAAATACGTATTTTTTAGCGCCCCCGATTTTAAACATAAGGGAAAAGCTAAAATCTAGACTTGGCGGTAGTGTAACGAACTAAAATTTGATAACACATATGTATGTGATAGTATTCTGATAAAAGGAAAGCTGCCAGCGAACCGTCAGCTCTAATTATGACAAAATTAAAAAACTTACAATATATTAGGTGGAGTATATTGGGTTTAGCAGATTAAAGTCCCGCAATCCGGCTTTTGATGCTTCCTCATACCATAAAAAACCCGACATTGTCGCAAGATGTTGATTCACCAATATGTATGCGAGTTTGTACGTCAGTTTGTCGGCAAAGTCGTCTCCGCGCGAACTCACCTTTACTTTCAGTGGCGTTTCAAAGGAGTAGTTTAATCCTATTATTCTAATGCTTCATTTCTCTTGAGAAATACTGATACCTTAGAGCTTTTTAAAAGCTAGATGTACAATGCGCCAAAAAGTTAGATGTACAAAGCTACCGAACTACATAATAAACATTTTGAGTAGAGAATATAAGAAAAATGTAATTTACCTATAAACCGACTTGCTATAATATAATTTTAAACTTACGACTACGCGTATTTAAGAACAATATTTGATTTCATTACAATTTACATATGTACACGTTATAATAGAAAATCAAACTTTAATAAGTATTCCACTTTTTTTTTCCTCTTTGTACACAAAGCTCAATGATTCAATTATATAAGGTTGTGTCGATAACCCAAAAGGAACAATTAGTCGCAAATGTTTTAATTCATAACCAGCTGTTTTGTTTTATTTTTATGATTCACAAACATATTTTTCAAACATTCCGGCCAATAAAAATATGTCTTTTGAGTGATAACTGAATACAATTTTTTCGCAAGAGGAAGCTCACTTCGAAATAACTACCCCTGTCTATAATTAATCATGGCAATGAGATTTGGAAGGAAGCTGTCTAAATCGTCTTTAATAACGACGATTAGGCATGAAGTAGTTAAAGTTCAAAAATCATATACTCAATAATAAATAG